>NC_135502.1:57135744-57321330 GCF_052857255.1 Amblyomma americanum
AATCTTTCTTTTAAAGTGTTTTCATGGATCGCAACGAACAGTTGAGAGCGCCATAGAAAACCAATGGGGAACGCTTTTGACCATAGCCAAAACGTTAATGAAAAAAAAAGAAATATAAGACTGCCGTCGGGTGATCTGCGGGTATATTGACTGTTATAGCGAAATCTTACATTATTTGAAAAAAAATTACGTTCATAAACTCTTTCCCATTGAAAAATGTTTTGGCCAGAATTGATGGCGATGAATCTCTAAAGCTTATTTTTTATCACCCTGTATATTTACGTAAGAAGACCCAGCGACTGAAGCGAGCTTTAATGTTCCATAACTTTACCAGTACAGCGGAGCCATAATGGCCAGTGGAAACGGACCGCTGCTGTTCTATAGTTTCGGGTTCAGGCCCAACGTCCGCCCACTGCGTCGTGTTTCTCTCGCTACAGTTCGGATGTTCCTAACCAAAAACAAGACGTTAAATGTCCGGTCAGCCAGTATACAACGATTTGATTGCACTTAGTTCCTTTTTAGCTCTAGCAGCAGAATAGGTGCCCCGAAAGCGGCGCAGTGTGGGCCGATCGCAGCTGCGAGTCGCAGGATCGAAGCACGGAAAATGCATGGAACGAATCATTAACACAATACCCGGCCTCACGATGAGTGACGAACCATGAACCTTACCGTTTCGGTATGCAGGCCTTGCCAATGCAAAGTGGAACCGCAGCGGCTGCCAAACTTGCTACAGCTCGAAGCTGACTGACTACGCCGCCCACACAGGCTGAGTCGACGACTCTACTGAGTACTGACGCGACGCCGCAAGCTCAGCGGTTCCGGTCGCTGGGGCTCCAAGGTCAACAGCTGTGAGGGAACCGGAGCGGCGGATGGTGGAGAAAGAGTGGGGGAGAGAAAAGCAGATGTCCTGCGCCCACGAAAGAGTTCGCTTTGTCGTGACGTCAATCTGACGTAACATTGGGGGGAGAAGGATGGGACGAACACTGCGGGAGGACGATGGGGCAGGCAACATCCAATCGGCTTTGTCGGGCGGTCCCATCTCGGCTGGTTGTATGTTTAAGGGGCTGTATTCTAACTTCGGCGCGTTTTTAATCTCTCGTGCCGACCCGCACGATTGCCTGAGCGACGGCCAAAATCGTCCGGCTCGCAGACGACTGCGGGAGCCGTATTGTTGCCTCGCTGTCGACTGTCGCCTGGAAGCCCCCGGCAGCGACGACTTACGTAACAATTTTAAACAATATTTTAAAGTTCGATGCTGTCTGGGCATGTCACTTCACAGGCTCATTCCGTGAGACGCGTTGGCCAGCAGGAGACGTGCATGCTAGGCTCGCACTATAGAGGCCGCTATCCTCAACCAACGTAAGAGAGTAGGGTACAGTGTCTCGACGAGTGCACTCCCCGACCGCCCCCAGACGATCGAATATACGGTGGCAGTATCGGCTTAACTTCTTACAGAGATGAAGCGTCAGTGTAGCTGCCATCTAGTAAACAAAGCTATCTTACGACAAAGAGACGAAAGCAGCTTTTTTTTTCCCTGATTAATATATTATCGTCAGCCACCTGCTATCTCGCTATTTCAAGCGAGGTTTCAAGTGATGTGTGTTTATGCACGGTTAGCAGCGAGACGTGATTTTCTCCCTTCCGTTAGCTAACATTCTGTGCACACATCGCGAAATCCTGCTTCTGGGAGATAGTTTACTGTTTTAACTCCAGGAGAGAGGCGAGTGAAGCAGCCAGCTGTCTGCTCATACATCTCCTAGGTGCATGCGCGCATCGAGGCACCCTAACATCTGCGGACGCCTAGCGCCATCTGTGAAGAAACAAGCGGGGAGAGAGTGCAGAGGCACGGCCGGTCTCGAGAGGGAGGGGGAGGCGAGCGCGAGAAGCACGCACTCCTCTCGAGACTGGCTGTGGCAGAGGCGATGATGACGACTCGACGAGATCACGAGCTTGGTGGTCACGAGTTTGACGGGCCGGAAAGAAGCACCTCAGGTTTCGTTGAGCCGAATCGGATAAAAGCGCTGCTCCGCGAACCGTAAATCGATATATCATGTAATCCATCCAGTTACCATTTATTAAAAGTCGTTTATACGAAACTGTTGTCGACTGACAACCAGTGACTGACGCACAGGCAGAGTAAAGTGGGAGGGAGCCATGGAGCGCTCTAGACGCGAGCAGGGAAATTAAGACTGGAAGGGTGCGCACAATTCGCAGTCGGAAATGGAAGAGTCGAGGCCATCAACGGGGGAAGAGGCGGGCTACTAATGCATAAGCAAACACTTTATATACGACACATTTGTTGTCGTCGTTGCCCCGCAGCACACACACACACACACACACACACACACACACACACACACACACACACACACACACACACACACACACACACACACACACACACACACACACACACACACACACACACACACACACACACACACACACACACACACACACACACACTCGCAGTTGGCACACTAGGCACGGTATTCACGCTGAATCATTTGTTGTGGTTTAAGGTGAATGCGCGGTGTAGTCTTAATATTGTCCGATACAATCCAAACACGAAGCGGCTATAATTTTTGTGTAGGTGTGCAAATTATCTTGTCCTTAAGACTTTTCCAGCAGATATGCTCTCGATTTGGCCTCCCCGTGAACGCATAATTCAAGGAAGTTAACAAACCTGCCGGCTTTTTCCTTGAGTCACAACTTTGAAGACTATACGTATTCATGATCCGAAGCCCCACTGAATGTAATTGTGTAGTAGGACAGTTCTGTGGCTGCATCCTTTCCCGTTGGAATCAAGTTGAGAGTCTTGTTCGAGTATAATGTTAACGCACAAAAAAAAGCGTGACCAGCATACGCACATTGACAGCATTCATAGCCGAAAAGCTGATTACTATTGGGAAATTTACAGGTGGTCCCATTAGAATTTTCCACTTGTGTACTGTGCGATGTCCGTGCACGTTATAAAGAACCCCAGGTGGTCGAAATTTTCGGAGCCCTTAACTACGGCGTCCCTCATAGCCCGAGTCGCACTGGGACGTTAACGGGACAGTGAGATTTTCCGATTGTGTTTCCAATTCAGAAATTGGAGCCAATAGGCCCCAGGCAACTGGAGTGCATTCAGGAGGTACAAAATGTGCTTCTCATGTTGCGCAAAATACACGATGTGTCAAATATTTGTGCAATCTGACATCTACTGCAATGTTCGGGTAAAACAAAACGGAAGTGGCTTGAGGGACTGGAGGTGTTGCAGGTATGTGCCGACATTTACAAGCGAACTGAAATGAATTCAACACGCATACATGTACACAAACTACAGCAACAGTATATAGCAACACAACGCCAATTATGCTCACTGAATGTACAAGACACTTTTGCCTTCAGTTTATATGCCAAAATAACGGGGTCCCCATGCTAGAACCAATGGCGCTTGCCCAATGAGCGCAGTTTTCATTTTTTTTTCTTGCCCAGGGATGGTGGCGCAAGCGTTTACTAATTAGTAGTTTAATCTTCCGAAATTTTTTATAAAACCTATACTTGTTCTACGCGAGGCTATGCAAATGTTCAACAGTGCCTAGTCAGAAAGCTCGAACTGGAACTCTTGAAAAACCCAACTGGAATTCATTTGTAGCAAAAATTGAAAGTGAAAAGCAATTTCATTTGAGTAACCTTGGAGGCAGTTGGAAAACACTGTTCGGAACAACATATCTGCCTTGTCAAAGCAGCGAGAATCACAGTCCCAAGTGGAACCAATTGTGTACCATTTGAATCCACTGGTAAATCATTTTGTTCTACTGGGTTTTGGACTACCACAAAAGCAGTCATGGTTGCCAGAGTTTAGGAATCCACTTCCGGAGGGAGGCGCTAATTTAACGCGATCTGTAAAGCACTTACCCAAAGTAAACAGAAGTGGGCACAGTGAAAACTGAGCAGTCCTAATTAAAGTACTGTGCATATGGACGTCTCTATAGCCGAAATGTCTCCCGCCATTGTAGCAGCAAAGTTTATTGACCGTAAACCAAAAGTCGAAGCCAGGGGCGCGCAGTCGGTGGCTTAGTCGGCGGCGTTGTATCCGAGAGCCGCTCCTGCCGCCGCCACAGCAGTTTTTGCGACCACTGGAATGCCCGCGGCTCCCCAGCTCTGGCAGAGGGCGAAAACGCTGCCTTTAGCCACGACTCCGCCCATGGTTGATTGGACTGCGGCGGCCAGCGATCCACCCGCGACGCCAGCGGCCCCGAACCCTGCGGCAGTCAAGACGGCAGGCGCTGCGACGAGCGCCACTGCCGCTCCCGCTGCACACGGGGCAGAGAAATTATATGCGTGCGCAGTTCCGTTCCCCGACAGACTTTCAGCAAGTGATAAAATAATTTTCAACCTGCCATCGGCGCGCCCACTTCCAAGCCTAACTCTGGATGCACACACACTGCGATCCACATCGGCTAAGGCCAGCTGGGGCTCTGCGTGGTAGTTCTGACTAATGAAACAATTCCGAGCAATGTGCAGAGGTAGTGGTTTGAAGCACGGCAGGCGAAGAGCAAGATCAGTGTGAAGCAATGGGCAGTAAGCTTTCAAGAATTTAAAACGCTTAGCGTCGATACTGGCTGGCTCATTACTAAATCTCCCACAAGAGTAGGATAAGCCAAAAAACAAAGCATAATGCACCAAATCTTCAATGGATAAAGGAAATTGTATGCAAACCGGCCTTAACGCTTGAATATAGATAACATTAAATAGGGAATCCTTCTCCAGGATTCCACTCCACATTTGGAGGTTAGAGCTGGATGTTTCACAATGAAGTGCTGAAATCCTGCATCATAGTAATTATTTTTTGCTGCTGTATACAAGACACGGAAACAATGAAACAGACTCTTTAAGTGCCATGCGCTCCGACCCTCGGTACAACCACCACTACACAAATTAGAGATGCACTGCGGTTTAAAACAAGCCAAGGTATAGTCAATTCTCAGAAACAAGGCTATAAAGGAGATAGTAGGATGGGTTGAGGGAAGTAAATGTACTGCAGCTAGAGAGGCATCGAAATTTACATAACATATTTGAAGTCATGATGGAGGTATACTCCTGTCGAGCCATAACGTGAGACGGCACCCTAATAAGGATACCTACAAATATCGATATACCTAGAAATCTTTTGCTCAGCTAGTGATTCTTACATTGTGTGTGCTGGCCAGACAGTCTGCACCATTGCTGCCAGCAGCTAATACCTGGCCACATTGTGAAACGAAACTACATGTCCCAAGCCTATACATCTGGATATGCATGGATAAAATGCAGAACAGCAAACGACAGAGTCGACCTTCAACCTGACAGAAATCATGACATGTTTTCACAAGAATCACCAAATTTTTTCAGCTGCTCAGCACATGGGTGCTGGAGCAATTATGTGACTACACTGGTCCAAATCTATTTTTTATTATACATCCACATGAGCACTAATGTCTAGTGGTCACGATAGCACTCTGTTGAGGCCAGGAAGACAGCATGAATATTAGACACTTATAAATCCAATATCTCGAAATACCAACTGCTGTCCACAGCTGATTTTAATAGTTATATTATAAAAGTGTAGTGGCTCAGTGGTTATGGCGCTCGACTGCTGACCCGAAAGACGCGGGTTCGATCCCGGCCGCGGCGGTCGAATTTCGATGGAGGCGAAATTCTAAAGGTCCGTGTAGTGTGCGATGTCAGGGCACGTTAAAGAACCCCAGGTGTTCGAAATTTCCGGAGCCCTTCACTACGGCGTCACTTATAGCCTGAGCAGTTTTGGGACGTTAAACCGTCATAAGCCAAACCAAACGAAACACTTCAGGTGTTCGCACTCATTTAGCAACCAAAAATGAAAAGTATTCACACATGATGACAAATACAAAAATAGCGATGCACACCTATAGATGCACCGATGGTAAAGAGGTCCGCCATGTCTTGCAACTGCAAGTGATAATAAACAGATGAAACATATACCGTTATTCAGCAATGCAAATGCAAGCATAAGGTATGCACAGAATTCTTCGAATGGTGATAAATAATAACATTCAAAAAGTGAGTATTTTTCATGCAGAGAGCAAAGTCACCAAGAAATTTTTTTTTTGGGGGGGGGGGGGGAAATGGACCAGAACAGGGTTAAGTAGTCGCGTAACGGGATCGTTTTTAGTTAACTTTGTACCACTAGTTCGGCAGAGTCCAGACGTTCAATAATTTATTTAACCTTGCCTTTGTGGACCAAACTGCCGTTTTCGCACAGCCTCTACCACTGTTTCACACAGTTGTAGTTCGGATGCAGATAACGGGCCTTATACACCTACACCTGCTCTATTACTTCATGCAACATGCAGTCGAACCGTCAGTAAACCCTTACGTTTTTTAAGCGTGTGTAAGTCTGTTTATAAATACAAAACTTCTGGTTCATAGTGCCTTCTTCGCAAGTGTTCAACCTGCACAACCTTGAAGCGCGGCAAATGTATGCAGCTAATAAGCACGGGTGCCATTAATGTAGTTACCACGAAACTCGCATTTAACATAACTATACATCTAAAGCTTTCAAACTTTTCATGCTGCTTTCACTACTTTTCCGTGACGTGCACCACTAGATTTAAGCTAACTATTTTCAAACACCACAGTCGAATCGAAAACCCTTTCCTTCGTCCGACGTCCTGTATGACTTGGCAACGACCCAACGGTGCGCGTGACAGCTAGCTATGTGAAATTTCTCGAAAAACGCCATCGTAAACGGTCCGTCCTTGTTCTATAGTTTCGTATTCGGGCTGACTGCGTATTTAGGTCAGCCCGACGCGTCCTCCTCCTGTCGGTGAAGTACACCGTGGTAATGACAAGTCAGGTAACGCAACGGCTTAATTTCACTTCGCTTATTTCTATCTCTCCGCACACGGAGTGGAGACCACGATAACAACGTGGCTAGTGTAAACGTGGCACGGACCGATCGCAGTAGCGGCTCAGAGGAATAAAGGAAAACGAATCGCTACATTTTCCAGCCGAGTAGCGATTGTAGTAAGAACAAGGAATCTTGCCTTTTCGACGCGGGGCTTCTCTTCAATGCAAAGACGAAATGAAGCGGCTATGAAAACTCTGCGAACCTTGCCTCACTACAGCTCCAGCAGCTTACGCCGCACTGACTCAGCTGACCCAACCGACTCGACTGGCGACGGCTCGCTGTGGCTCGGTCTGGCTGGAAGAAACGGAGTGGACGGAAAGGGAGAAAGTTTTGTCGCTGAGCGGATGTGACGACATTTGCTCACACGGGCTAAACCAAAATTACTCAGAAAATAGGGCCCTAAACTTAACTCAGGCATATTTAGCAGCAATTTTTACAGCGTTCGCGCAGTCACATTGCAAAAGTTTCATCCGTGCAAAAGCGTTTTTGAGGTCGAAACCGAAACTGAAAGCAACTCTGCATATCCGCAGCTTGCTCGGTTTATGTGCAGGACACGTCGAAACGGCGCGTGAATACTAAATACTGATATGAAGGCCCCTCCATTCGGAGAACAGCGTTTTACGTATTGTGCATTGTGCATGATAAATAAGCCCCGAACTGAGCGCGCTGGGCCCTTATCAGTCTCTCCTTTGTCTCACTGATATGGCAGTTGCGCGTAGACTTTCATAGCTCTCCGTATTATCTGTTTGAAAATAGCCATTCTTCCTTTCTCAGCAGTTGTGAACCATGCTTAAAACTTTCATTGCCCAAAAAATTTGATTATTTCTCCATGACATTGCATGTGTGCAGCCCTCGTATATATAGAGGAAATTGCAGTCTGACCGAGGAGTGACTTCTCGCACTTCTCTACAGCTTCTCTCCGAGTTGTTGGGCTTTGGTTTTATGGTATGTAACGTCCAAAAGCGACTCAGGCTATGAGGGGTGCAGTAGTGGAGGGCTCCGGATAATTTAGATCACCTGGGGTTCTTTCACGTGCACTGAAATCACACAGTATACGGCTCTCTAGCATTTTGCCTCCATCTAAATGCGACCGCTGCTGCCGGGATCGAACCCGCGAATTTCGGGTCAGCAGCCGAGAATCGTAACTAATGAGCCACCACTGGGGCTCTGCAAATGTAGTTGTGTTGCCTGGGAAAAGCTGAATCGGAAATAAAAAGATTGCATGGTTTCGCTCACATGTTTGTTTGCTTATGCTCTGTATAATTATCTACATTTTGAGCGATATAAATGCTGGACTTAATTGTTTTAAATGTCTCTGGCCCACACGGCATATGACGTCTGACGGAAGTCAGATGGCTTAACGCACGGCACTTTCGGACCTCCGGATCCGTCGGTCGACCTGTTTTTTACCCGAAGTCATCCCTCACACGTCCGTTGCACCATCCGTTGCAAGACTGCAGACCAGGCGTAGGTCATCCGACGGATGTCCGAACACGGATACATGGACATGTCTTGAAATATCTTGGTGCAGCAGCTGTAATGCTTTATAAATAGAGGCTAAAGTAGTATTTTGGAAGCGTTATTTAACCTTGGAGTGACAAAACTCGATAAAGCAGCCCGTCAGGTTGGCGCACCACTTAATGGTTACAGCGTAATCCTTTTAATAGCACTTTACAGCTTTAATTAACGAGCTGCCAAATAATCTGCAACTCACAAGGAATAAAGACGACAACACTAGCACTAGCACAGTCATCTCAGCACATTCACCTTCGAACTATTAATATCATGGACTCATGCTTATATACCCATCCATGATGGCGTCCGGTAAGCGTTCGTGGTGTGTCAACAAGCAGTGTAATGAAATTTTTATCCTATTATATGCCGTCTAGGGGCAGTACAATCCAAGAGGTTTAACTGCAAGATTCATTTAGTTGAAGAGCATAATTACTGCAGCAAAAGTGCCATGGGAAAATGTTTTAAATGCACCTGCATTAAGTACTGCTGACGCCACGTGCTTCCATTAAATTTATCCCCTATATCAATTTATCTTGTGCTTCCCAGCTCGTTCCAGCGGCGGGACACCTACACGCTTTCTGCCACCACACAAACTGATTTTTAATACGAGAGCATTAAAACTCCCTCGCCTGCTAGTATGTGGTGGTGGAGATTCTCTCTCTCTTTATAATATATATATATATATATATATATATATATATATATATATATATATATATATATATATTACTTGACCAAGAAGACGATGTGCAATGCACAGCGCGAGAGTGAATTGCAGTTTAACACGAGGCGTGCTCGGCTGCGGCTACAGCCTAGTACTCTCGCGCAGCGGCCTGTGATGCTGATCTGCTCGCATCGCTTCCCGAGCTTCAAGTAGCACTCATACAGCCTATACTGCCTAGTAGCAGAGGGATATGGGAGAGGCCTTTGCCCTGCAGTGGATGTAGTCAGGCTGCTGCTGATGATGATGATACTGCCTAGCAGCCATAGGCACTGTGCACATCAGGTGTCCGTATTCTTCGAGGAAAGGAACATGAACATCCAGTGTCAGTTTACGAGTGAAATTGGATCCAGCGTTTATTGCGCTCCAAATCAACATCTCCACAGCCACAGCGGCCGCTGCTGTCGAAACCTGCCGGGGCCCAGGGGCGTGGGGGCGCTGGGCCGAGCACAAAAGTAAATGAGCTATATTAGAGCGGCAGCCATCCCTCCGACCGTCGCCACAGCAGTCTTGACGACGACCGGGATTCCCGCAGCTCCCCAGCTCTGACAGATGGCGAAGAGGCTTCCTTTTGCAACGAAGCCACCCATGGTAGACTGGGCAGCGGCAGCCATCGAGCCAGCCGTGACCCCAGCTGCGCCGAATCCTAAGGCGCTCAGCACGGCTGGGGTTGTGGCTAGCATTACCGCCGCTCCGACTGCACAAGAAGAAGACCACAACATGCCCGCACGAATGTATACAGGAAGGAAGAGGCTGTGAAAGCTCTGGGGAGCGCTAGTTTTGCTGTTATAAATGCTAGCGGAAACCTATAGAAAGGTAAGGTACACCGTGCGTTGTAAAAATGCGGTGTATGAAATAGTACGTAAATCTAAGAATTTCGCGCACGAATCCTAGAGTGGAACCTTCGGAAAATGTGACAAGGAACCTTTCACTGGCTGCTTCTGAACACTAAATGCACAAATGCGCAGTACCACTGTTCGGTTCACTCGGACCACTTCCTGGGCGGTTTTTCGTACCAGCATTGGGCGAATGCTATTCCGTCGCCCGTTCTTCCGAGTCCAACGGCCATTATCCGGAAGTTAGTAAACGGCATAAGTACATATGCAATAACGAAATCCAGGGCAAAGCGGGGTTCTGTGTGCATTTTTGTAATCCAATTTGCGAACGCACATGCAGCTTGAAAATGGGGTTCTCTGTGTATAAAATGTTCCTTCCAATCGGCAAGCCGTTACAAAAAAAAAATTGCTAGATATGTTCTGAGAAGCGCAGCATTTCCAGCGTGAGCCTGTAATCCGCACATGTTTCTAAAGCCGGCCACACAGGGAAACAAATCCGACAATAGCGAAAGAAAAGAAGCGGAATTCTGTGAAAAAAAAAAAGGATGCTGACAATTCAAATGTTTTGCATGTTTTCCACTTTAGAGCCCCCGGCTGCATCAGTGTCTTGGTTTCGAGAAACGTTTCTGCCCCAAAACCGAAACGTGATTTGCCGAGGTATTAAGCAATGCGTGGATAAACTGCGCAGCAGCGAATCTCAGGTTGGGCTGGATATAAATTTGAAATGCATGCATTTTAATCAGTGGATTTGTACAGCTCGAGAGCACTGGCAACATGGTGATTCGACCTACGCAGTCGAATTACGATTAGAATTTTTTCGAATGCCTTCCGTGCTGGCGCATTTCATGCAGGTAACTCCATCGTCCCGTGCCCTTGCCTGGCTGTTAGAAAAGCCGCATTACAAGACAACTGTTAAAAAAAAAGTGTAAGCATTAAGGAACTGAAGGGATAAGGTTGGCGGGAATGGCAAATAACTGTCATACACAATAAAGGTTGGGTAGGAGTAAGTTAGTAGGAGAAAGAGCCTGCCTTATATAGCGGTAATCACGGCATTCCAAAGGCGAAGGAGAAGGCGGGTGGAAAAAGGAGACCGAAAGCATGGCCTGGCAGCGCATCACGGGGCGTGAACAGCAACATTGTGGCCGTCAAACTTGGCAGCACGTTCGGACGTCAAATTTGGCAAGTAGTCTGACAACGCTGGCACTGTTTGGATATAATTTAAGTTACGCCAGCCGGATCCGTGCACTTTACTTCAATTCGAGAGAGTATGCATTTTCTAACGGCTTGTATAGCTATGTTGGTAGTCACAGCAGTTCTGATGCTCAACAGAGAATGCAAAATAGTGAAGCGCACCTGCAACTTTTCCCATGGTGTACAGTGCCGCTGGGGTCGCCATGTCTCACAGCTGAAATAAATATCGTAGTAAATTAAGTAAATAAATTTGATTTGCAACAGGGTCAAGGCAATAAGCAAGCACGAAGCGATGCCTTCCAAGTTTGGCGATTATCAACAACCCAAAATGACTCGCGATTTACAGCGCCGAGTTGAACTACAAGGGACCATAGTTATAATGGAGATTACAATTCATGTTTACTTTCCTTAAAGATTACTGTTATATTGGGAATTTTATTTACATTATTTCTAATCTTTGAATATTATCAAGCTCAGTTTTAAATTACTGATAGAATGAACCAAAAATTCTATCAGTAATTGAAAACTGAGCTTGATAATATTCAAAGATTTGAAATAATGTAAATAAAATTCCCAGTATAACAGTAATCTTTAAGGAAAGTAAACATGAATTGTAATCGCCACGTAGGTATGCACGGCGGTGGCGGAATACATACGACGGTTTTCCAACCAGTGGAGAAAACAGCCACGCCACATGTGAAGCGCACACAGCCAACACAGCTGTATGATGAATTTACTGTCCGACTGCAAATAATCTGCCACGCACTGCACTCCTGTAGTCCAATTCCATGCAGTGCGCGCATACTTTGACATGTGGCTCAGAGACTTCAACCTGCACCTGCCCGAAGCGCTGCGACTATACATAGTTACGGAACGGTCTGACACACATACACTAACAAATTTTCATTCGACGCAGCTAACTGCCAGACCGAAATTTACAAATTTACTCCCATATCATTTTTTGTAACTCTCCGCCACATCCACACCTATTTGTACCTACCGTACCTGTCTAAATAAAATTCGAAAATCCTCGCTGCATCTGATCGAGATGCCGCGAACAACAGCTACGATGTAATTGAACGCGTGGCGAATCATCGTGTCTCATATACAAGGAGATGAAAATTATGTTGTACACACTTCTTAAAATTAGGCGCTGAGAGGTGCGTGAAATCCACCACTTTCTCACATAAGTTTATGAGGCCAGTGGGACACAAAGCAAGATGATAATTGTCAACGTAAGGAATTTAATTAACTACAGTCTGTAAATGAACATTTCAGTGACCACAGTAAGTGGGCATGTTTATATGGGAACTTTAGGCACAGTCGTATTCGTGCGTAATTCTATTTGGTAAATTTTCCTCTCACGAACGTGTTTCTGAATACATATTCCAAATTTCCAGCTCCATCCGCGTAACAGCGCGTGCAAGGCGTGTGAGGATCAGCGCGGAAGTCCTCCGGGCGTGACTTGGCGCCATGTCAGCGAAGAAATAGTCGGATTCTTCTCGATTAAAAGCAAACTGGTTTATTTGAGCTTAAGAATACAAGGGTAAAACGAACTGGTTCATAAATACGTAGTAGGTTCGAAGGATCTGCAGAGCTGGGAGGACCGTGCTGACGCGTCTCGTTTCGTCGGCGTCTCTCTGGGAAAATGCTCTCGCTCGAAGCTTGGAGTCTCGCAGCGCGCCTGTCGACGGCTCGCATTACGTCGTCGTTCTTCGCTTGCGTGATGCCGAGGCTTGGCAGAGTTAGGAGTACGGGCGCGGGCGCGGGCAGCCCTCGTGAACGCGTGGTTTATGTGGCACGGAGTCGAATGTCTTGGGCCACGGGGTCTGTGTTTAGACAGGATTCAGAATGGATGTGCAGCCGATCCCCAGTCAGCGTGGCTCTCTTTTCTGCTGGCGTATCGTCTCCCAACGTATGTAGGGCGACCTATGAAACTGATATCTGTTTCATTTCGCCTTCGGCTATCGAAATGGCGGAGACTTCCGACACAACACGCAGCTGCGTCACACTTAGGAGGAGTTTCGAGTCGACTGCAACCACCTCGCCGAGTAATTTCGTGGAATCAGTGAAAACTTAGGGACCCAATATCTCGGAACACGTGTGCACTGTAAGGATACCAAATGTAGTAGTATAAAATTGCTACAGCCTTTAGGTTTCCGATAAAATAATTCATTCTAGGCGGAGAGTCTAAAAAGTTCAATAATATAATTGACTTAATTAGTGTTTGACGGTTACAATTATCTCATTTTTGTCCCCTTGGCCGCATAACTTATGTACAGGGGTCGATTTCGCGTACCTCTAAGGGCCCTTTTTTTAAATCATGTCCAGCATTCTCGGACAATAATTTTGAAAATTCGAAAGTTTTATGACACCGTCATGGAAATACTGAAGGTAATGAGCTACTCTTCTGATGTGTAGCAAAATCTTTCTTTTAAAGTGTTTTCATGGATCGCAACGAACAGTTAAGAGTGCCTTAGAAAACCAATGGGGAACGCTTTTGACCATAGTCAAAATGTTAATGAAAGGAAAAAGAAATATAAGACTGCCGTCGTGTGATCTGCGGGTATATTGACTGTTATAGCGAAATCTTACATTATTTGAAAAAAAAATTACGTTCATAAACTCTTTCCCGTTGAAAAATTTTTTGGCCAGAATTGATGGCTATGAATCTCTAAAGCTTAATTTTTATCACCCTGTATATTTACGTCAGAAGACCCAGCGACTGAAGCGAGTTTTCCTGTTCCATAACTTTACCAGTACAGCGGAGCCATAATGGCCAGTGGAAACGGACCGCCGCTGTTCTATAGTTTCGGGTTCAGGCCCAACGTCCGCCCACTGCGTCGTCTTTCTCTCGCTACAGTTCGGATGTTCCTAACCAAAAACAAGACGTTAAATGTCCGGTCAGCCAGTATACAACGATTTGATTACACTTAGTTCCTTTCTAGCTCTAGCAGCAGAATAGGTGCTCCGAAAGCGGCGCAGTGTGGGCCGATCGCAGCTGCGAGTCGCAGGATCGAAGTACGGTAAATGAATGGAACGAATCATTAACGCAATACCCGGCCTCACGATGAGTGACGAACCATGAACCTTACCGTTTCGGTATGCAGGCCTTGCCGATGCAAAGTGGAACCGCAGCGGCTGCCAAGCTTGCTACAGCTCGAAGCTGACTGACTACGCCGCCCACACAGGCTGAGTCGACGACTCTACTGAGTACTGACGCGACGCCGCAAGCTCAGCGGTTCCGGTCGCTGCGGCTCCAAGGTCAACAGCTTTGAGGGAACCGGAGCGGCGGATGGTGGAGAAAGAGTGGGGGAGAGAAAAGCAGATGTCCTGCGCCCACGAAAGAGTTCGCTTTGGAACGCGTTCGCTTTGTCGTGACGTCAATCTGACGTAACATTGGGGGGAGAAGGATGGGACGAACACTGCGGGAGGACGATGGGGCAGGCAACATCCAATCGGCTTTGTCGGGCGGTCCCATCTCGGCTGCTTGTATGTTTAAGGGGCTGTATTGTAACTTCGGCGCGTTTTTAACCTCTCGTGCCGACCGCACGATTGCCTGAGCGACGGCCAAAATCGTCCGGCTCGCAGACGACTGCGGGAGCCGTATTGTTGCCTCGCTGTCGACTGTCGCCTGGAAGCCCCCGGCAGCGACGACTTACGTAACAATTTTAAACAATATTTTAAAGTTCGATGCTGTCTGGGCATGTCACTTCACAGGCTCATTCCATGAGACGCGTTGGCCAGCAGGAGACGTGCATGCTAGGCTCGCACTATAGAAGCCGCTATCCTCAACCAACGTAAGAGGGTAGGGTACAGTGCCTCGACGAGTGCACTCCCCGACCGCCCCCAGACGATCGAATATACGGTGGCAGTATCGGCTTAACTTCTTACAGAGATGAAGCGTCAGTGTAGCTGCCGTCTAGTAAACAAAGCTATCTTACGACAAAGAGACGAAAGCAGCTTTTTTTTCCCCTGATTAATATATTATCGTCAGCCACCTGCTATCTCGCTATTTCAAGCGAGGTTTCAAGTAATGTGTGTTTATGCACGGTTAGCAGCGAGACGTGATTTTCTCCCTTCCGTTAGCTAACATTCTGTGCACACATCGCGAAATCCTGCTGCTGGGAGATATTTTACTGTTTTAACTCCAGGAGAGAGGCGAGTGAAGCAGCCAGCTGTCTGCTCATACATCTCCTAGGTGCCTCGATGCGATGCACCCTAACATCTGCGCCATCTGTGAAGAAACAAGCGGGGAGAGAGTGCAGAGTCACGGCCGGTCTCGAGAGGGAGGGGGGAGGGGGGGAGGCGAGCGCGAGAAGCACGCACTCCTCTCGAGACTGGCTGTGGCAGAGGCGATGATGACGACTCGACGAGATCACGAGCTTGGTGGTCACGAGTTTGACGGGCCGGAAAGAAGCACCTCAGGTTTCGTTGAGCCGAATCGGATAAAAGCGCTGCTCCGCGAACCGTAAATCGATATATCATGTAATCCATCCAGTTACCATTTATTAAAAGTCGTTTATACGAAACTGTTGTCGACTGACAACCAGTGACTGACGCACAGGCAGAGTAAAGTGGGAGGGAGCCATGGAGCGCTCTAGACGCGAGCAGGGAAATTAAGACTGGAAGGGTGCGCACAATTCGCAGTCGGAAATGGAAGAGTCGAGGCCATCAACGGGGGAAGAGGCGGGCTACTAATGCATAAGCAAACACTTTATATACGACACATTTGTTGTCGTCGTTGCCCCGCAGCACACACACACACACACACACACACACACACACACACACACACACACACACACACACACACACACACACACACACACACACACACACACACACACACACACACACACACACACACACACGCACACACACACACACACACAC
This sequence comes from Amblyomma americanum, assembly GCF_052857255.1. Classification (NCBI taxonomy): domain Eukaryota; kingdom Metazoa; phylum Arthropoda; class Arachnida; order Ixodida; family Ixodidae; genus Amblyomma; species Amblyomma americanum. The sequence goes on from NC_135502.1 coordinate 57,151,820, forward strand.
ACACACACACACTCGCAGTTGGCACACTAGGCACGGTATTCACGCTGAATCATTTGTTGTGGTTTAAGGTGAATGCGCGGTGTAGTCTTAATATTGTCCGATACAATCCAAACACGAAGCGGCTATAATTTTTGTGTAGGTGTGCAAAATATCTTGTCCCTCAGACTTTTCCAGCAGATATGCTCTCAATTTGGCCTCCCCGTGAACGCATAATTCAAGGAAGTTAACAAACCTGCCGGCTTTTTCCTTGAGTCACAACTTTGAAGACTACACGTATTCATGATCCGAAGCCACACTGAATGTAATTGTGTAGTAGGACAGTTCTGTGGCTGCATCCTTTCCCGTTGGAATCAAGTTGGGAGTCTTGTTCGAGTATAATGTTAACGCACAAAAAAAGCGTGACCAGCATACGCACATTGACAGCATTCATAGCCGAAAAGCTGATTACTATTAGGAAATTTACAAGTGGTCCCATTAGAATTTTCCACTTGTGTACTGTGCGACGTCAGTGCACGTTATAAAGAACCCCAGGTGGTCGAAATTTTCAGAGCCCTTCACTACGGCGTCCCTCATAGCCCGAGTCGCTCTGGGACGTTAACGGGACAGTGAGATTTTCCGATTGTGTTTCCAATTCAGAAATTGGAGCCAATAGGTCCCAGGCAACTGGAGTGCATTCAGGAGGTACAAAATGTGCTTCTCATGTTGCGCAAAATACACGATGTGTCAAATATTTGTGCAATCTGACATCTACTGCAATGTTCGGGTAAAACAAAACGGAAGTGGCTTGAGGGACTCGAGAGGTTTTGCAGGCAGGTGCCGACATTTACAAGCGAACTGAAATGAATTCAACACGCATACATGTACACAAACTACAGCAACAGTATATAGTCACACAGCGCCAATTATGCTCAGTGAATGTACAAGACACTTTTGCCTTCAGTTTATATGCCAAAATAACGCGGTCCCCCCATGCTAAACCAATGGCGCTTGCCCAATGAGCGCAGTTTTCATTTTTTTTTTGCCCAGGGATGGTGGCGCAAGCGTTGACTACCAATTAGTAGTTTAATCTTCCGAAATTTTTTATAAAACCTATACTTGTTCTACGCGAGGCTATGCAAATGTTCAACAGTGCCTAGTCAGAAAGCTCGAACTGGAACTCTTGAAAAACCCAACTGGAATTCATTTGTAGCAAAAATTGAAAGTGAAAAGCAATTTCTTTTGAGTAACCTTGGAGGCAGTTGGAAAGCACTGTTCGGCACAATATATCTGCCTTGTCAAAGCAGCGAGAATCACCGTCCCAAGTGGAACCAATTGTGTACCATTTGAATCCACTGGTAAATCATTTTGTTCTACTGGGTTTTGGAATATCACAATAGCAGTCATGATTGCCAGAGTTCCGGAATCTACTTCCGAAAGGAGGCGCTAAATTAACGCGATCTGTATAAAGCACTTACCCAAAGTAAACAGAAGTGGGCACAGTGAAAGCTGAGCAGTCCTAATTAAAGTACTGTGCATATGGACGTCTCTGTAGCCGAAATGTCTCCCGCCATTGTAGCAGCAAAGTTTATTGACCGTAAACCAAAAGTCGAGGCCAGGGGCGCGCAGTCGGTGGCTTAGTCGGCGGCGTTGTATCCGAGAGCCGCCCCTGCCGCCGCCACAGCAGTTTTTGCGACCACTGGAATGCCCGCGGCTCCCCAGCTCTGGCAGAGGGCGAAAACGCCGCCTTTAGCCACGACTCCGCCCATGGTTGATTGGACTGCGGCGGCCAGCGATCCACCCGCGACGCCAGCGGCCCCGAACCCTGCGGCAGTCAAGACGGCAGGCGCCGCGACGAGCGCCACTGCCGCTCCCGCTGTACACGGGGCAGAGAAATTATACGCATGCGCAGTTCCGTTCCCCGACAGACTTTCAGCAAGTGCTAAAATAATTTTCAACCTGCCATCGGCGCGCCCACTTCCAAGCCTAACTCTGGATGCACACACACTGCGATCCACATCGGCTAAGGCCAGCTGGGGCTCCGCGTGGTAGTTCTGACTAATGAAACAATTACGGGCAATGTGCAGAGGTAGTGGTTTGAAGCACGGCAGGCGAAGAGCAACATCAGTGCGAAGCAATGGGCAGTAAGCTTTCAGGCATTTAAAACGCTTAGCGTCGATACTGGCTGGCTCATTACTAAATCTCCCACAAGAGTAGGATAAGCCAAAAAACAAAGTATAATGCACCAAATATTCAATGGATAAAGGAAATTGTATGCAAACCGGCCTTAGCGCTTGAATACAGATAACATTAAATAGGGAATCCGTCTCCAGGATTCCACTGCACATTTGGAGGTTAGAGCTGGATGTTTCACAATGAAGTGCTGAAATCCTGCATCATAGTAATTTTTTTTGCTGCTCTATACAAGACACGGAAACAATGAAACAGACTCTTTAAGTGCCATGTGCTCCGACCCTCGGTACAACCACCACTACACAAATTAGAGATGCACTGCGGTTTAAAACAAGTCAAGGTATAGTCAATTCTCAGAAACAAGGCTATAAAGGAGATACTAGGATGGGTTTAGGGAAGTAAATGTACTGCAGCTAGAGAGGCATCGAAATTTACATAACATATTTGAAGTCATGATGGAGGTATACTCCTGTCGAGCCATAACGTGTGACGGCACCCTAATAAGGATACCTACAAATATCGATATACCTAGAAATCTTTTGCTCAGCTAGTGATTCTTACATTGTGTGTGCTGGCCAGACAGTCTGCACCATTGCTGCCAGGAGCTAATACCTGGCCACATTGTGAAACGAAACTACATGTCCCAAGCCTATACATCTGGATATGCATGGATAAAATGCAGAACAGCAAACTACAGAGTCAACCTTCAACCTGACAGAAATCATGACATGTTTTCACAAGAATCAAATTTTTTCAGCTGCTCAGAACATGGGTGCTGGAGCAATTATGTGACTACACTGGTCCAAATCTATTTTTTTATTATACATCCAAATGAGCACTAATGTCTAGCGGTCACGATAGCACTCTGTTGAGGCCAGGAAGACAGCATGAATATTAGACACTTATAAAGCCAATATCTCGAAAATACCAACTGCTGTCCACAGCTGATTTTATTAGTTATATTATAAAAGTGTGGTGGCTCAGTGGTTATGGCGCTCGACTGCGTACCCGAAAGACGCGGGTTCGATCCCGGCCGCGGCGGTCGAATTTCGATGGAGGCGAAATTCTAAAGGTCCGTGTAGTGTGCGATGTCAGCGCACGTTAAAGAACCCCAGGTGTTCGAAATTTCCGGAGCCCTTCACTACGGCGTCACTTATAGCCTGAGTCGTTTTGGGACGTTAAACCGTCATAAGCCAAACCAAACGAAACACTTCAGGTGCTCGCACTCATTTAGCAACCAAAAATTAAAAGTCTTCACACATGATGACAAATGTAAAATAGCGATGCACACCTATAGATGCACCGATGGTAAAGAGGTCCGCCATGTCTTGCAACTGCAAGTGATAATAAACAGATGAAACGTATACCGTTATTCAGCAATGCAAATGCAAGCATAAGGTATGAACAGAATTCTTCGAAGGGTGATAAATAATAACATTCAAAAAATGAGTCTATTTTTCATGCAGGGAGCAAAGTCACCAAGAAATTTTGGCGGGAAATGTACCAGAACAGGGTTAAGTAGCCGCGTAACGGGATCGTTTTTAGTTAACTTTGTACCACTAGTTCGGCAGAGTCCAGACGTTCAATAATTTATTTAACCTTGCCTTTGTGGACCAAACTGCCGTTTTCGCACAGCCTCTACCACTATTTCACACAGTTGTAGTTCGGATGCAGATCATGGACCTTATACACCTACACCTGCTCTATTACTTCATGCAACATGCAGTCGAACCGTCAGTAAACCCTTACGTTTTTTAAGCGTGTGTCAGTCTACTTTATAAATACAAAACTTCTGGTTCATAGTGCCTTCTTCGCAAGTGTTCAACCTGCACAACCTTAAAGCGCGGCAAATCTATGCAGCTAATAAGCGCGGGTGTCATTAATGTAGTTAGCACGAAACTCGCATTTAACATAACTATACATCTAAAGCTTTCAAACTTTTCAAGCTGCTTTCACTAACTTTCCGTGACGTGCACACTAGATCTAAGCTTACTATTTTCAAACAGCACAGTCGAATCGAAAACCCTTTCCTTCGTCCGACGTCCTGTATGACTGGGCAACGACACAACGGTGCGCGTGACAGCTAGCTATGTGAAATTTCTCGAAAAACGCCATCGTAAACGGTCCGTCCTTGTTCTATAGTTTCGTATTCGGGCTGACTGCGTATTTAGGTCAGCCCGACGCGTCCTCCTTCTGTCGGTGAAGTACACCGCGGGAATGACAAGTCAGGTAACGTAACGGCTTAATTTCACTTCGCTTATTTCTATCTCTCCCCACACGGAGTGGAGACCGCGATAACAACGTGGCTAGTGTAAACGTGGCACGGACCGATCGCAGTAGCGGCTCAGAGGAATAAAGGAAAACGAATCGCTACATTTTCCAGCCGAGTAGCGATTGTAGTAAGAACAAGGAATCTTGCCTTTTCGACGCGGGGCTTCTCTTCAATGCAAAGACGAAATGAAGCGGCTATGAAAACTCTGCGAACCTTGCCTCACTACAGCTCCCGCAGCTTACGCCGCACTGACTCAGCTGACCCAACCGACCCGACTGGCGACGGCTCGCTGTGGCTCGGTCTGGCTGGAAGAAACGGAGTGGACGGAAAGGGAGTTAAGTTTTGTCGCTGAGCGGATGTGACGACATTTGATCACACGGGCTAAACCAAAATTACTCAGAAAATAGACCCCTAAACTTCACTCAGGCATATTTAGCAGCAATTTTTATAGCATTCGCGCAGTCACATTGCAAAAGTTTCATTCGTGCAAAAGTGTTTTTGAGGTTGAAACCGAAACTGAAAGCAACTCTGCATATCCGCAGCTTGCTCGTATTATGTGCAGGACACGTCGAAACGGCGCGTGGATACTGAATACTGATATGAGGGCCCGTGCATTCGGAGAACAGCGTTTTACGTATTGTTCATTGTGCATGATAAATAGGCCCCGAACTGAGCGCGCTGGGCCCTTTTCAGTCTCTCCTTTGTCTCACTGATACGGCAGTTGCGCGTAGACTTTCATAGCTCTCCGTATTATCTGTTTGAAAATAGCCATTCTTCCTTTCTCAGCAGTTGTGAACCATGTTTAAATCTTTCATTGCCCCATAAATTTGATTATTTCTCCATGACATTGCGTGCGTGCAGCCCTCGTATATATAGAGGAAATTGCAGTCTCACCTAGGGGTGACTTCTCGCACTTCTCTTCAGCTTCTCTCCGAGTTGTTGGGCTTTGGTTTTATGGTATCTAACGTCCAAAAGCGAATCAGGCTATGAAGGGTGCAGTAGTGGAGGGCTCCGGATAATTTAGATCACCTGGGGTTCTTTCACGTGCACTGACATCGCACAGTATACGGCTCTCTAGCATTTTGCCTCCATCTAAATGCGACCGCTGCTGCCGGGATCGAACCCGCGAATTTCGGGTCAGCAGCCGAGAATCGCAACTAATGAGACACCGCGGCGGCTCCGCAAATGTAGTTGTGTTGCCTGGGAAAAGCTGAATCGGAAATAGTAAGATTGCATGGTTTCGCTCACATGTTTGTTTGCAGGTGCTCTGTATAATTATCTACATTCTAAGCGATATAAGTGCTGGACTTAATTGTTTTAAATGCACCTGGCCCACGCGGCATATGACGTCTGAGGGAAGTCGGACGGTTTAACGCACGACACTTTCGGACCTCGGGATCCGTCGGTCGGCCTGTTTTTTACCCTAAGTCATCCCCCACACGTCCGTTGCACCATCCGTTGCAAGTCTGCAGACCAGGCGTAGGTCATCCGACGGATGTCCGAACACGGATACATGGACATGTCTTGAAACATCTTGGTGCAGCAGATGTAACGCTTTATAAATAGAGGCTAAAGTAGTATTTTGGAAGCGTTATTTAACCTTGGAGTGACAAAACTCGGTGAAGCAGCCCGCCAGGTTGGCGCACCACGCAATGGTGACAGCGTAATCCTTTTAATAGCATTTTACAGCTTTAATTAACGAGCTGCCAAATAATCTGCAACTCACAAGGAATAAAGACGACAACACTAGCACCTTACCCACAGTCATCTCAGCACATTCACCTTCGAACTATTAATATCATGGACTCATGCTTATATACCTATCCATGATGGCGTCCGGTAAGCGTTCGTGGTGTGTTAACAAGCTGTGTAATGAAATTTTTATCCTATTATATGCCGTCTAGGAGAAGTGCAATCCAAGAGGTTTAACTGCAAGATTCATTTAGTTGAAGAGCATAATTACTGCAGCAAAAGTGCCATGGGAAAATGTTTTAAATGCACCTGCATTAAGTACTGCTGACGCCACATGCTTCCATTAAATTTATCCCCTATATCAATTTCTCTTGTGCTTCCCAGCTCGTTCCAGCGGCGGGACACCTACAGGCTTTCTGCCACCACACAAACTGATTTTTAATACGAGAGCATTAAAGCTCCCTCGCCTGCTAGTATGTGGTGGTGGAGATTCTCTCTCTGTCTCTCTCTCTCTCTCTCTCTCTCTCTATATATATATATATATATATATATATATATATATATATATATATATATATATATATATATATATATATATATATATATATATATATATATATATTGCTGGACTAAGAAGACGATGTGCAATGCAGAGCGCGACGGTGTGCCGCAGTTTAGCACGAGGCGTGTTCGGCTGCGGCTGCAGCCTCGTGCTCTCGCGGAGTGGCCAGCGAAGCTGATCTGCTCGCATCGCTTCCCGAGCTTCAAGTAGCACTCATACAGCCTATACTGCCTAGTAGCAGAGGGATATGGGAGAGGCCTTTGCCCTGCAGTGGATGTAGTCAGGCTGCTGCTGCTGATGATGATACTGCCTAGCAGCCATAGGCACTGTGTCCATCAGGTGTCCGTATTCTTCGAGGAAAGGAGCATGAACATCCAGTGTCAGTTTACGAGTGAAATTGGATCCAGCGTTTATTGCGCTCCAAATCAACATCTCCATAGCCACAGCGGCCGCTGTTGTCGAAACCTGCCGGGGCCCAGGGGCGTGGGGGCGCTGGGCCGAGCACAAATGTAAATGAGCTATATTAGAGCGGCAGCCATCCCTCCGACAGTCGCCACCGCAGTCTTGACGACGACCGGGATTCCCGCAGCTCCCCAGCTCTGACAGATGGCGAAGAGGCTTCCTTTTGCAACGAAGCCACCCATGGTAGACTGGGCAGCGGCAGCCATCGAGCCAGCCGTGACCCCAGCTGCGCCGAATCCTAAAACACTCAGCACGGCTGGGGTTGTGGCTAGCATTACCGCCGCTCCGACTGCACATGAAGAAGACCACAACATGCACGCACGAGTGTATACAGGAAGGAAGAGGCTGTGAAAGCTCTGGGGAGCGATAGTTTTGCTGTTATAAATGCTAGTGGAAACCTATCGAAACGTAAGGTACACTATGCGTTGTGAAAATGCGGTGTATGAAATAGTACGTAATTCTAACACTTTCGGGCACGAATACTAGAGTGGATCTTTCGGAAAATGTGACAAGAAACCTTTCAGTGTCTGCTTCTGAACACTAAATGCACAAATGCGCAGTACCACTGTTCTGTTCAATCGGACCACTTCCTGGGCGGTTTTTTGTACCAGCATTGGGCGGATGCTATTCCGTCGCCCGTTCTTCGAGTCCAACGGCCATTATCCGGAAGTTAGTAAACGGCATAAGTGCATATGCAATAACGAAATCCAGGACAAAGCGGGGTTCTGTGTGTATTTTTGTAATCCAATTTGCGAACGCACATGCGGCTTGAAAATTGGGTTCTCTGTGTATAAAATGTTCCTTCCAATCGGCAAGCCGATACAAAAAAAAAATTGCTAGATATGTTCTGAGAAGCGCAGCATTTCCAGCGTGAGTCTGTAATCCGTATATGTTTCTAAAGCCGACCACACAGGGCAACAAAATCCGACAATAGCGAAAGAAAACAAGCGGAATTCTGTGAAAAAAAAAGGATGCTGACAATTCAAATGTTTTGCTTTTGTTCCACTTAAGAGCCCCCGGCTGCATCAGTGTCTTGTTTTCGCGAAACGTTTCTGCCCCAAAACCGAAACGTGCTTTGCCGAGGTATTAAGCAATGCGTGGATAAGCTGCGCAGCAGCGAATCTCAGATTAGGCTGGATAGAAAATTGAAATTCACGCATTTTAATCAGTGGATTTGTACAGCTCGAGAGCACTGGCAACATGGTGATTCGACCTACGCAGTCGAATTACGATTAGGATTTTTTCGAATGCCTTCCGCGCTGGCGCATTTCATGCAGGTAACTCCATCGTCCCGTGCCCTTGCCTGGCTGTTAGAAAAGCCGCATTAGAAGGCAACTGTTAAACAAAAAGTGTAAGCATTAAGGAACTGAAGGGATAAGGTTGGCGGGAATGCCAAATAACTGTCATACACAATAAAGGTTGGGTAGGAGTAAGTAGGAGAAAGAGCCTGCCTTATATAGCGGTAATCACGGCATTCCATAGGCGAAGGAGGCGGGTGGGGAAAAGGAGACCCAAGGCATGGCCTGGCAACGCGTCACGGGGCGTGAACAGCAACATTGTGGCCGTCAAACTTGGCAGTACGTTCGGACGTCATATTTGGCAAGTAGTCTGACAACGCTGGCACTGTTTGGATATAATTTAAGGTACGCCAGCCGGATCCGTGCACTTTACTTCAATTCGAGAGAGTATGCATTTTCTAACGGCTTGTATAGCTATGTTGGTAGTCACAGCAGTTCTGATGCTCAACAGAGAACGCAAAATAGCGAAGCGCACCTGCAACTTTTCCCATGGTGTACAGAGCCGCTGGGGTCGCCATGTCTCACAGCTGAAATAAATATCGTAGTAAATTAAGTAAATAAATTTGATTTGCAACAGGGTCAAGGCAATAAGCAAGCACGAAGCGATGCCTTCCAAGTTTGGCGATTATCAACAACCCAAAAATGACTCGCGATTTACAGCGCCGAGTTGAACTACGAGGGACCATAGTTATAATGGAGATTACAATTCATGTTTACTTTCCTTAAAAATTACTGTTATACTGGGAATTTTATTTACATTATTTCAAATCTTTGAATATTATCAAGCTCAGTTTTCAATTACTGATAGAATGAACCAAAAATTCTATCAGTAATTGAAAACTGAGCTTGATAATATTCAAAGATTTGAAATAATGTAAATAAAATTCCCAATATAACAGAAATTTTTAAGGAAAGTAAACATGAATTGTAATCGCCACGTAGGTGTGCACGGCGGCGGCGGAATACATACGACGGTTTTCCAACCAGTGGAGAAAACAGCCGCGCCACATGTGAAGCGCACACAGTCAACACATTTACTGTCCGACTGCAAATAATCTGCCACGCACTGCACTCGTGTAGTCCAATTCCATGCAGTGCGCACATACTTTGACATGCGGCTCAGAGACTTCAACCTGCACCTGCCCGAAGCGCTGCGACTACACATAGTTACGGAACGGTCTGACGCACGTACACTGACAAATTTTCATTCGACGCAGCTAACTGCCAGACCGAAATTTACAAATTTACTCCCATATCATTTTTTGTAACTCTCCGCTACATCCACACCTATTTGTACCTACCGTACCTATCTAAATTAAATCCGAAAATCCTCGCTGCATCTGATCGAGATGCCGCGAAGAACACCTACGATGTAATTGAACGCGTGGCGAATCATCGTGTCTCATATACAAGGAGATGAAAATTAAGTTGCACACACTTCTTAAAATTAGGCGCTGAGAGGTGCGTGAAATCCACCACTTTTTCACATAAGTTATGAGGCCAGTGGGACACAAAGCAAGGTGATAATTGTCAACGTAAGGAATTTAATTAACTACAGTCGGTAAATGAACATTTTAGTGACCGCAGTAAGTGGGCATGTTTATATTGGGAACTTTAGACACAGTCGTATTCGTGCGTAATTCTATTTGGTAAATTTTCCTCTTACGCACGTGTTTCTGAATACATATTCCAAATTTTCAGCTCCATCCGCGTAACTGCGCGTGCAAGGCGTGAGGATCAGCGCGGAAGTCCTCCGGGCGTGACTTGGCGCCATGTCAGCGACGAAGTAGTCGGATTCTTCTCGATTAAAAGCAAACTGGTTTATTTGAGCTTAAGGATACAAGGGTAAAACGAGCTGGTTCATAAATACGTAGTAGGTTCGAAGGATCTGCAGAGCTGGGAGGACCGTGCTGACGCGTGTCGTTTCGTCGGCGTCTCTCTGGGAAAATGCTCTCGCTCGAAGCTTGGAGTCTCGCAGCGCGCCTGTCGACGGCTCGCATTACGTCGTCGTTCTTCGCTTGCGTGATGCCGAGGCTTGTCAGAGTTTGGAGTACGGATGCGGGCGCGGGCAGCCCTCGTGAACGCGTGCTTTATGTGGCACGGAGTCGAATGTCTTGGGCCACGGGGTCTGTGTTTAGACAGGATTCAGAATGGATGCGCAGCCGATCCCCAGTCAGCGTGGCTCTCTTTTCTGCTGGCGTATCGTATCCCAACGACGTAGGGCGAACTATGAAACTGATAACTGTTTCCTTTTGCCTTCGGCTATCGAAATGGCGGAGACTTCCGACACAACACGCAGCTGCGTCACACTTAGGAGGAGTTTCGAGTCGACTGCAACCACCTGGCTGCGTAATTACGTATAATCAGTGAAAACTTTGGGACCCAATATCTCGGAACACGTGTGCACTGTAAGGATACCAAATGTAGTAGTATAAAATTGCTACAGCCTTTAGGTTTCCGCTAAAATAATTCATTCTAGCCGGAGAGTCTAAAAAGTTCATTAATATAATCTACTTAATTAAGTGTTTGACGGTTACAATTATCTCATTTTTGTCCCCTTGACCGCATAACTTATGTACATGGGTCGATTTCGCGTACCTCTAAGGGCCCTTTTTTTAAATCATGTCCAGCATTCTCGGACAATAATTTTGAAAATTCGAAAGTTTTATGACACCGTCATGGAAATACTGAAGGTAATGAGCTACTCTTCTGATGTGTAGCAAAATCTTTCTTTTAAAGTGTTTTCATGGATCGCAACGAACAGTTAAGAGTGCCATAGAAAACCAATGGGGAACGCTTTTGACCATAACCAAAATGTTAATGAAAGAAAAAGAAATATAAGACTGCCGTCGGGTGATCTGCGGGTATATTGACTGTTATAGCGAAATCTTACATTATTTGAAAAAAAAAATTACGTTCATGAACTCTTTCCCGTTGAAAAATGTTTTGGCCAGAATTGATGGCGATGAATCTCTAAAGCTTATTTTTTATCACCCTGTATATTTACGTCAGAATACCCAGCGACTGAAGCGAGTTTTCCTGTTCCATAACTGTACCAGTACAGCGGAGCCATAATGGCCAGTGGAAACGGACCGCCGCTGTTCTATAGTTTCGGGTTCAGGCCCAACGTCCGCCCACTGCGTCGTCTTTCTCTCGCTACAGTTCGGATGTTCCTAACCAAAAACAAGACGTTAAATGTCCAGTATACAACGATTTGATTGCACTTAGTTCCTTTCTAGCTCTAGCAGCAGAATAGGTGCTCCGAAAGCGGCGCAGTGTGGGCCGATCGCAGCTGCGAGTCGCAGGATGGAAGTACGGAAAATGAATGGAACGAGTCATTAACGCAATACCCGGCCTCACGATGAGTGACGAACCATGAACCTTACCGTTTCGGTATACAGGCCTTGCCAATGCAAAGTGGAACCGCAGCGGCTGCCAAACTTGCTACAGCTCGAAGCTGACTGACTGCGCCGCTCACACAGGCCGAGTCGACGACTCTACTGACGCGACGCAAGCTCAGCGGCTCCGGTCGTTGCGGCTCCAAGGTTAACAGCTGTGAGGGAACCGGAGCGGCGGATGGTGGAGAAAGAGTGGGGGAGAGAAAAGCAGATGTCCTGCGCCCACGAAAGAGTTCGCTTTGGAACGCGTTCGCTTTGCGTGACGTCATTCTGACGTAGGCATTGGGGGGAGAAGGATGGGACGAACACTGCGGGAGGACGATGGGGCAGGAAACATCCAATCGGCTTTGTCGGGCGGTCCCATCTCGGCTGCTTGCATGTTTAAGGGGCTGTATTCTAACTTCGGCGCGTTTTTAACCTCTCGTGCCGACCTGCACGATTGCCTGAGCGACGGCCAAAATCGTCCGGCTCGCAGACGACTGCGGGGGCCGTATTGTTGCCTCGCTGCCGACTGTCGCCTGGAAGCCCCCGGTAGCGAAGAACCCTAGCGCGCAGAGTATTTTGCGCTCTGTTGTGGGCGCACTTTTCCTCGTTGGTGCAAGGTGGGGTTTTAGCTCCTCGCATAGCCGGCGTACAAGTCCCTTCGACAGCCTGAAATGCCTTCGGAAGGCATCGTCATACATGTTGAAAGGATTGTCATGCACGCGCGACCGCCGATGCCGCCGATAACATTCGCTGAGCGCCGCTAACAACAGCGGGGCGACGGGAGGTACCGGCATGTTTCTTCTCGCGCCGAAGCGAACGCCATATTCAGGGTTCCACACGCAGCGACCGAACGCGTTCGCTTTCACTTGATTGACATGTCTCGCGACGTAAACAAAATCCGTGGTCCCGCCTCCGCGAAGTGATGTCACCGCCAGCGGTGGGCCAATGGAGCGAGGTGGCTCGAGAGAAAGCGAACGCGTTCCAAAGCGAACTGTTTCGTGGATTCGGCCCCTGCTTTTTAACGGAAGTGACAACATTTAGCGGTTTGTACATACAGAAACAACAGTATCTTGGAGGGCTTGAATGAATTGCATTCAAGCAAAATTTGCGATATATTTTGAAGCATGTATATAACCTTGTCGTGCTATGGGCACTCGTGCACGTGCATTTTCGGAATCCGAAACTATATGTATTCATTGCAGCGAGTGTGGCCCAGAGGCATGGTCAAGTAGTGCATAGCGCAGCGTGTCGGAATGTAGGTAGGACATCTGTGGGAGCGGGACCTGAATGCTGGCGCTAAGGAACGTGTATTCGTGTAAGAACGCTAGGCATCTTGTCCAAGCATGTTTGGTTTTTAAAAAGGCCGATATCTTGGTGTGTCCCGAGCCTGTCAGTTATTCCTTATTTATTTTTTACATGGCTGCGTGGCGGTTTTTACATGACACATGATTACCATAAAAAAAACTTCGAATAATGTCCTATAATTGTTGCGTAAGTTTTGGTTACATTATATTGAGTTAAAAGGCTAACCTAATCTTGAAAATTAATCACAACGTTTATGTTATGTCCTGAATTACCTCAAAAGTTCAAATTAAACGTACTGCTAATACGGTGCTATAACTAGGATATAATCTTCAAATCGTAACTTTAAAATAGTAATACCAGTATTTATCATAACTGTAAAATAATAATGCCAGTATACAATTCAAGGACTGTGTCCCAGAGCTTTTATCACTGTTCGCGCAGTCATCCATGTTTTTCAACTAAATGGCACTGCAATTGAATGTCTTTAATTATGTGTGTCCTGTACCCCATGGGTACCGTCAAACTTACGCTACAACTTTTCTAATTACCAATTGACGACTAATATTTCTGGGACACCCCTTATGGCTGGACATTAAGCAAGAGCCCAATATATCGGCTCGAAGGTGAGTGAGTATACATGTTGCATGCATTAGTTGTGGTGTACTGTAGTGCTCTTTTGTTGCCCTCATTAGCCCTGGCGCCTTGTAGAGGTTTGACTGACGCCATACGCTCTCACAATTACCAGCTGTGGTCCTTCCAAGTTACTTACACTGCCTGTCTAGCAAGTTTAATTATGGCGCTTGTTTGTTGCGTTGACGTTTGATTAAATTTAGAAAACCATTACATTATTCTTTGTTTGTGGCGTTTCAGAAATTAGGAAGTTTTACCTTAAGAAGAAATACATCATAGCGTTTCGGTGATACGTAGATATGCTTGGTTAACAACTGCAGATATCGTTCTGTTGTTACGTAGTTATGCTACACGTTCCCGAGAAAATCTTCATAATACATCTCTAACATTGCGTGCGTGCAACCCCTGAAACTGGTATGAGCTTAATATGCTGTCGTGTAGAGGCCTAGAATGCTCATATTATGTCTTTTGCTTTGTTGTTGTTCAGTGGTCCTGTTTTTCGGGAAAAATTTGTGTGCAGGGCGTTCAACTGTCTCTTTCGGAGAACAGCGTCGCTGCACTGCACGGGGGTGGGGGAGGGGTATAAATGAGATAGAGCAGAGTACGGGTGCGGATACGGCGGCAGGAGCACGGCACACTGCGGCACAAAGAGCGCGATAGACAGGCACGATATACTGCGGACACACACAGTGGAGCGCGCGCTGGCGGAAGTCACAAGACGCATATGCACGCAGTGCACACGTGTCTGAATGGAGGAGGAGGGGAAGTGGAGACACAAAACGACTCTCTGGAGGGAGTTATGCGGCACTCACAATGGAGCGCGCGCTGGTGAAAATTCAGCACACATGGGCACAATGCAGGGAAGGTACGTGTTTACAGCACAAAGCAGTGGGGTGCGCCTGCGGATGCCCGCCTCATCGATGAAGGAGACGAGAGCGGACAGGGCGGTTTTCCTTTCGTGCGGCGATACTTTTTTTTTATAGGTCGCCGACAGCGGCAGATGGCAGGCTGAGCTTGTTCAATAATTTATGCAACCTTCCAGATAACCTTCCAGATTTGAGATAACTGTTGGATTTAAAGCGGAAGAATTGCTTACTTCTCTGTAGTGATGATGTTTCGTTACGCATAAAGTATGAGCAATACAAAACTGGAATTGTTTAAACTAAAATGAAATAGCTTTATTCTGCACATGTTTACTTGCAGTTACTATGAAACGACTGCAACGTTTGGACGACGTGCGGCTCAAGTCGCAGTCTGCTCGAAGCCCACGTTTGAGGGGAGGTAGAAAGCCGTGGATAGTAGGGTCCGGCCACTGATGTCCACGCGAGAGTTCAGTGGGTCTGGATCACCGTGCTCTGGACTGGAGTCTCGCGATTGTGTCTTTCCGCCGGTACATGGCTCGCATATCGCAGTATGCTTTCCTCACTCAGTCACCACCTGGGTAGGTTGCGCCATCTGTCGACTGCTTTTGTAGGCGCGGAGGGTCCTGAAGTGGCGGAAACTGCGTTCGAATCATTTGAAGGGATTGTCTCCGCGTGGCGGTTGTGAATATCATTTCTGGATAAAAACAGACGCAAATTCTTAAAGCGCTCGGAATCAATGCAATCTCTCGTTGCAATCACATTTTCTAAAACTTGTGTGCGCCTGACAAGCGGAAGTTTTAAAAAATAATCGAGCACCGTGGATTCAGTGAAAATAAATGTTAAACATTTTTTTCATCAATGCAATGTGTGTGTATAGTGTGAATGGCAGCCACACTTGATACGTAGCGTGCGACGTGCAATGGGGAACTCCTTGACAGTGTATAGAAACCTTCAGATATAAACAATGTATGCATTGCCCATCTCGTGGGTTTGAAGGTATGGATTTGATGCATTCACATCCTTGGCTGTATTTACACATTTGAACGACCAATGACACCCATTTGCCCTCAGAGTAGATTTTCAAATTTCCCCTTGATCCTTTCATGCGCCGCACCGCTATTGCCCTGTGCGTGTGTCGTCAGTGCAAGAACATCTTAAAGCTACTGCGATCAGTGAACTTTCGTGGCTCTGGCCGCGAGTCGGCGGTGATCTTTGCGACGCTTATCCTTTGGAAGCGGTAGCTTCACTATTAGAGGTAACGGGTTGAGATCGCCGTGTACAGTACTCACGGATTGAAATAGGACATTCGGAGCGCGTGGCCGTCGCTTCATGGAGCGCCGCCCGTAGACGCTCATGGAACCAAGGTGGTGCATTGTGGTATGGCGTGAGAGGGAGAACATCTACAAAGCAGAATTGTTCCTTCCAGTAGCCAATCAGCCGGCCTGTGGTTTACCACATGCCTGCGTGGCACTGCAAGGCTAGCGCTCCGAATGTCCTATTTCAATCCGTGAGTACTGTACTTCCCATCACTTCAAGGCTCAGCCAAGGTCAAGCCTTCAGTTTATGTTTGGAGAACCAGTCAATGGTCAATTGTCAAGCCATTGCAAAGGTCAAGGTCACCACGGTCACGATAAGGCCCAGTCAAGGTCAACCATAATCGGGTTGCGTGATCGACTCTTGGCTCGCTGAGGAGCCGAAAAGCGTCGTTTACGTGATAGGGCGTGACGTCCAATCAACCAAAGAATAGCATAACAAGACTATTCCAAGCTAAACCATCGTGAAGCTACCGCTTCTCCCTTGATTTAACCAAATCTAAACCACCGTTAAATTTTGCACTGGCTGCTGAGGCAGCGACGGTATCCGGACGCTGAACAACGAAGTGCATCTGTATTTGCAGGCTAGTGGTTTTTGTTCGCTTACGTCCATAAAGAGTGATCATCGCATTGCCGTCGCAGTTGCTGCCACGTGCGTGGCGACGTGCTCAAAGTAAAGTTGTTGTTGTTGTTGTTGCTGGTATCCTCATACAATGGCACATGACCACATAGGGGGATTGGCCAAGAATTGGGGGGCACACAAAGTGGAGTATTCTGGGTTTTCTTCGCATTCTGAGTTTTTTTCTTTCCTTTCATCATGTACTCACTGCATGAATGAATGACGCAAACTCAGGAGACGTGATCGGCATTGTTTACAGTGTAAGAGAGCTACTGCCAGGTTGAATCAAAGAGGCTGTGAAAGCTCTAAAATGGTTGAGTGTTCAGCTGGATGCGTTCGCTAAGGACAGTAATATTATTTCAAAGTAATTAGGCGGCTGGAATGCTAATTAAAGTCTGTACCCAGTTTTCGGCCAAGAGAAACTCAGTACTTTACAACTCAGTACTTTAAACAGCGCAAACCTACACTGAAATCGTCGAGCACTATAGAATTGGAAGAAGGTCTCTGCCGCTACCAGACCGAACTTTGAGCAACAGAGAGGCTGTCGCTTGGCGGCGACTGCAAGCTGGGAAGTTCCCAAATCCAGTCTGGTTGTTCCTCACGCGAATAGAAGATAGACCTGATGATAAATGTAAAATCTGCGGAGAAAGGGGCACTCTTGATCATATAATGTGGCAATGTCCTGACTCCCCAGGCGCCAGGAAGAACATTAAAGTAGAGATGCCTGGGAGGCCTTGCTGCGAAGCGAGTCTCTCGCCGAACACGAACATGTCACCCGCCTGGCGACGGAAGCCGCGAAGAATACTTGTAACTTGGCCTGTCTTTAGTCGCGGAGGCTCCGGCTCCCGCCTCTTGAGCCTGCGTGTCAGGGGCGGGAAGTAGGGGGCCTCCTACATAGGTGGAAAATGTTTTTCTGCTGGCCCTCTCCGGCCGCCGCGCATGCGTACAACTGGCTTCTCCGGACCACGGCGAAATGCTCGACTGATAGCCAAGTGTAGCTGTCGCTACAGTAGGTGGTTCCAGATATCGAGGGTCAAAAATACGCTCTTGGAAGTCCGCTGAGGTGGCTTTACCGCGTAGCACATTTTTAAAATGGCGCCGCTCGCGTTTCTCATGAAGGAAATGCAAACGCTGTTTTACTATTTAGAAGAAGTTAGCGTGATTTAGACGATTTTATCACGCGAAGCGACGCCATTTTATAAATGTGCAACGCGGGAAAACAAGCGTAACAGGGGGCGGCAGAAGGTTAAGTGGGCGGATGAAATTAAGAAGTTTGCAGGCATAGTGTGGGCGCAGCTGGCAAAGGATAGGGTTAATTGGAGAGACATGGGAGAGGCCTTTGCCCTGCAGAGGGTGCAGTCAGGCTGATTATGATGATGATGATGATGATATTTGAGGCTCAATATTTCGATCCATAATGCCGATTCAGAAAATAATGGCGGCTACCCATGTTCGCCGAAATGTAAACAAAAAAAAAGACTTGTCGAGCAATGAGAGCGCAACGTTAAATGCACACCGTTTTACACTGCACCTTGTTGCACAAAATTTTTATCCTTACACAAATTTTTATGACAGGTTTACACAAACTCACAGTTGTGTTTTGGGCAAATATAAGGTTCTTAATGCAGGTGATGACAAAACCTTGCAAGATAAAGTACTTACTAGTGGTCTCGGACTGGGGAGGTTGTTTAATTGCATTGAGTAAACTCTGAAAGAACACAACGAAACAGTGCGTTGTTACTAAAACATCACACTGTCTCGAAACGTTTCGATCGGTGTACTTCATAAGTCCGCATTGGAAGGCCTCTTTCCCACTTTATGCTTATTTATTAGACTCTTATAGTTTCTAGATAATTTTGAAAATTTTTGTTTGCGGAGATGATCCTTTATGGTTGTGATGGCCGTTATGATGATCTTGCTCTATGCAGAGTTTCTTTGCTGCGTGTGCATACGTTGGATATACTCTCACGTTTCTCACACTGATCACGACCTGCGGGGCTAATCTGAGTGAATGTCATGTATACGACGACGGGAGGCGGCATTCATTGCTTATGCTGCAACCCGTGGTTCAATTTCCTGCTTCGCAAGGCGTCGTCATTGACGGTCTTCGGCACGTTCGCGCTTAAACTCAAGTTACTCTTCCGGTGAGCGGACACGTTTAGCTAGAGGTAACTCATGCACTGATCTCCAGTGAAACGAGCAACGTATTCCGTTTGGTCGCCCTCTTGTGTTATCATTACAGTGAGAGCTGTGTATGGGGCAAGTTCCGCCGCTGACGATGCGTAACCCAGTTCCGCAATCACGTGTCCACCCACTGCAGGTGGCTTGTGCCACCTTCGTCACCTTCGGATAGGGTGCGCGCTACCGTGACTTCCTGAACACGCTTTGCACGCTGTTGTGCCTGGACGGCGATTTGAACGGGACCTCTGGTCCAAAGTATTTCCCACGTAGCTACGGTAAAGAGTCTCTTGTGCAGTGGATTTATGGCTCTCTGCGCGATCTAGATCAGTAGGAGAAACTGAGGACTGAGTGCCGACCGCACAAGAACTTTGTTTACGCCGTGCATTCGGACTGCTCTGTTATGTTTGCTTCGCGCCACGGCCAAGTCCTTCAACAGCTAGATAGCTTCGCGACGCGGTGAGTGCTATGGAAGTGTACTCAGAGGAAGAATTTGCGTTCAGATTCCGCTTCAGCAAGGCGTCCGTATTGACAGTCATGACGGAGCTGCCGCTGAAAAGGAACACGAACCTAAGAGGAGCGCCGCCTCCACCAGTTACGAAGGTGTTCATCGCGTTTCGCTTCTACGCCAGCGATGCGGCTAGGTCACATTTGGGCATTCGGCGGCGAGAGTGAGCGGCATTCCCCGCTGCCGAAATGCTGCCTCGTTCACGCCTCCTGGCCACCACGCCGCCGCTCGTGGCGTACAGAGATATGGTTAGAAAAACAATGCAGAAGGTTGTCGAAGCAATCAATGAGCCCATAGCGCTCGATGATAATGATGCTTGCCACCGTGTCCCAACTAAAAATGCTGCAGCCCCGAACGTCATCGTGCTGTTTCGAAATCGCTGGATGCGGGACACCTTCTAACCAAAGCGAAACAAATGAAAATAAATGCAAGCGACCTTGGCCACCCCTCCAGACAAATTCGTGTGTGCATAAATGAGCAGTTTTGTCCAGCCATGCAAAAACTGCTAGGAGTGGCAATTTCTCGTACAAGAAAAGCTGGAAATTTGTCTGGACACGTAATGGCCACAATCTTCCTAGACGGGACGAAGTCCGGTGTGGTGAAGATAGCTTGCCTGAAAGACCTCGATAAAATAATATAGATAACTCTTTTGTGTACTTTACTTTTTTTTCTTGTGGACTCCGGTACCGCCGCGCGATGTTTTATCTCTGAACGCAAAAAATACATAAAAAGACACCATCTTCTTTCGCCTGAATGCACAATCACTAGGCAAAAAAGATGAAGTTGTCGCTCTTCTTGATACCTTCAGTTTTTCTTTCGATGCGGCCTTGATACCTGAAACGTGGTACAAAAAAGATACCGCGCCATTGAAACTGATACAGTACTGTCATGGAGATGAGTAGGACACACACGTCCACACCCCTCCAAACAAAAAAACGGAGTGGTGTGATGATAGCTGCAAATAAATGCTTCCGATGTTGTCTCATTCCAGTATACTCGGAACTGAACGAAAACTACGAGATAATTTCTTTGAAATCTGATCGCAACGTATTTTCAGCTGTATACCGTCTTCCAAGTGGCAACGTCTCTGGCTTTCTCTCTTTCCTAGACGAATTCCTTTCTTGGGTAACCGAAAATAGCTTAAATGCAATACAAGGTGGTGACATTTATATTGACTTTCTTAACTCATCCCCAGAGAAGAAGCAGCAACAACAACGACAAGAAATAGACAGGTTGTTCGAATTTTATTCCCTTACCATGTAGGTACTTAAAAACACCATCGCTACCGGAAACACAGACATCAATCGATGTTTTCTGTACTAATGCACCAGTGGAATGTGTTAGGTCTGGAGTGGTGTTGGCACAGGATCACTGCTTCACTGCCTTGTCGCTCAGGCGTCTCGACCAGCTGCGCTAGGTTCTTCTGACGAGCTTGGTTTTAAGCAAGATCGTTCTGCATCTTGCCACGAACCGACAGACAACAGACAACACCAAACAAGAGCAAGTGCCGTCTGTCACCCGTCAGAACACCAGACTTAAATGTCATGAACACTCTCCTAGCTATACTTTCGTCCCCTTTTTGTTTCCTCTTCAACAAGAGACACATGTGGTATACCAGAACTCTCAAAACAAAGTGTGAAACGCATGTAACTCACGGAATGAAATTAATGCAAAATAAATTTGGCTCCTTGAGATGACTCGGGCAGGAAAACACTCAGATGTGGCTGCAAATAAGGGCATAAATTTTGCCCCGATATACACGCGGACTTGATAGCTGTTCGCGAAGGGACACAATGTAAGTCACAGGGAGGTCGAAGGCAGCCTTGCTTAGAACGTGCGGCTTAGTGCGTCTGGGTTCGGGTTTAACTCGCTTCTAACGGACGTTAAACGACATCCGCTACAGCGTCATCCAATGCCCTTTTCATACGAAATGCGCTTGCCTGTCCCTCTGTACTTGTCCTTCCAGTTTCTTTGGGAAGAACAAGACGAGAACAATTTACTCGTTTTCACAACTGACTTCACCCTTTCCTTGCGCCATTCAAGCGTTTTCTCTGCGCGTGCATACCGCTTCCGGTGGAACCGCTTCTACCTTGGTCGCGGTGGCAAGTGAGAAGCTGCATGAGAGTCGGTGTTCTCGATACAAGATTCACCCTTGTCCTACTCCCTAATTTTTCAGCCGCCGCGGTGGCTGAGTGATTATGGCGCTCGGCTGCTGGCCCGAAAGACGCAAGTTCGATCCCGGCTGCGGCGGTCGAATTTCGATGGAGGCGAAATTCTAGAGGCCCGCGTACTGTGCGATGTCAGTCCACTTTAAAGAACCCCAGGTGGTCGAAATTTCCGGAGCCCTTCACTACGGCGTCTCTCATAGCCAGAGTCGCTTTGGGACGTTAAACCCCCATAAACCAAACGAAACCCTAATTTTTCGCTTCCCGGACAACGCTCTCTTGTATCTCGGTTTCCCGCCTTGACACTCGTTCCTGCGCGAATGCTTGCATGCTCTATTTTTGAAGTTTATCTTACTCCTATGTCCGTCTGGCTCGGCACAGTCATGTGATTCGCCCTTTTGCGCGATGGCGATGTTTCGTCTTTAGTTCCGATTCTAACACTAGATTCAGGGCTGACAACGAAACTGACGTAATAATAATTGGTTTTGGGGGAAAGGAAATGGCGCAGTATCTGTCTCATATATCGTTGGGCACCTGAACCGCGGCGTAAGGGAAGGGATAAGGGAGTGAATGAAAGAAGAAAGGGGTGCCGTAGTGGAGGGCTCCGGAATAATTTCGACCACCTGGGGATCTTTAACGTGCACTGACATCGCACAGCACACGGGTGCCTTAGCGTTTTTCCTCCATAAAAACGCAGCCGCCGCGGTCGGGTTCGAACCCGGGAACTCCGGATCAGTAGTCGAGCGCCCTAACCACTCGACTACTGATCCGGAGTTCCCGGGTTCGAACCCGACCTGACGTTGCTGCTTTCATTTTGTCGGTTACGCTGATGCTTCGGATCGTTGCAGCTCTTTATCGCGAGCTTGCCCTTCCTCTCCTTTCGGCGGCACCACTCTTCCTTGCGCCTGCCTTTAATCTTTCGGTGGCAATACTCTTGCGCTAGCTGCTGCTTGTTTGGAGGCACATGCTTCTTCCGTAGCCTAGGTCGCCAACGTTCCAGTTCTCTCACAATGTCACCCTGATCGTCAGCCTATTCGCCTGTGCTACCTAGCTCAGGTCTGTTTTTGATGCCTTTCCTAACATCCTCCAAACTGCGCTCTTCCTCTCAGCGTCTCCGAGAGCACATTCGTCCTGTTCTTTCTCGGATGGAATGGCGTCTATAACCCCCATGCCGCCTGGAAGGTGCTGTGCTTCACTGTCGCCCAGCACCTTAGCTTCTTCAGGTGCTGACGAAGCAGTGTTCTCTCCTGAAATGAGTGCTGGCAGGCAGCTCTCATCATGCCCCTGGAGCGTTTCAACCGATTGCTGGTGGCGGTCGGCCGTGTTCCCAGTCGCGGTGTTCCTGCCACTGCAGTTGCTTTCTAAACAGTGAATAAGTTCGCAGCGTTGTGAAAGCACCATTCTCGTTTTGCATCGCTCGCCGCAATCACTAGCGTACAACTCAGCATCCGCAAACTCGATACGCGTCCGCTTCCGTTGACTGAATGTTTCAGGTTTTTGGATTTCTGTACAATATAATTCACAGCACGGTGTGTCATCTTCTCCGTCTTCAATGTCCAGCCGGACTTCCTCTCCGCCACGGTCTGCATCTCCTGCTTTTGACACGCTATTTAATCCAGTTTCCGATAACTCCGCTCCAATCTCAGTGGGCGAGACCGCTGTAATTGCACCGTCCGATGCTGTGGCTACCGGATCCGAAGCTAGAAATGTTTCCTCACTTGGTGAATGCGGGACATCTTCCGCTATTCCAGCAGCAGTTACATCTGCAACGTACGAGTCATCTTCATCTGCGGCGCACTGGCAGTGTTTTCTACAGCAACACGTCCTTGCCACGATCATCACTATACAGTTGGTTACACACATTGGCAGTGCGTCACTTTTTTTGAAACCTTGGCTCTGGTTACGTGAAGCACTCTCTATATTAAGCGCAGCGTGCCGTTCATGGAGCCTAATATAGTTAGCATGATTGGGTACATACTCTGCCACAAAGCCCTTACAGTGTTGCGGGTGCTGCTGTTGGCTTCATCCAGATAAAGGCACAATTCGCTACGTGTGCAATTACCTCGAGATTGGCTAGCGGGAGTGAACTGGTATGTGGGGAGTGCCATAGGCACACGAACCAGTCTGACAGCCAGTCACGATTTGTTTGGGCCTTTGAAGAGTTCTTTGAATTCTGACAGTAAATAGCGATCGTCGCCTGGTAGCTTCCGCAAGGTTTTAATGAACATCGACTGTAATTGGTATAGCTGACACTCATTCGAATCACAAAAGCCTTGAGCGCAAGTAAGACCTTCTCCCGTGGTTCCAGAGTCTGATCAAAAGGCAACATTGCAGAATGAGAAATGGAAAAGGGAGGGGCTGGGGAGAGACTTTCTCTAAAGGATGGGAAACAAGTTCTGAGGTATTTATCTTTTATTTGTGCAGCGTGGGTGGGCATTGCAGTGAAAAGTGACGGATCTTATGACGAAAATAAAGGTGGATAGGCTGACGGCATATTGTCCGGCTGGCTATCCAATATGCATTAAGCGACCATCAGTGAAGCGAAAGCGGAAAACACATGTACGTAATGCCGGAGTTGAGCGAAAGCGGGTAATGTGGTCAGCGTAATGGTGAAAAAACAAAACTTCATTAAAAAACAACTAGATTCAATTACCCGTACCACATGGAAATTTCCCGCGCATAAGAGCCGGATTACCGCACGATGAGAGGACGACCCCGCTGCTGTGCGAGATTGCCGTCGTAATTGTTTGAACCTTTTCTTTGCACTGCTCGCCTCAAAAACACATCTTGGGAGGCCATAGCAGTGGAAGTATAGCGTCTGCACTTCCTTCCCGATAGAGCGAAATGCGGTGCACACGGTAAGCCTAGCTCTACGTTTCCTCACGTTCGTGTCCTTCAAAATGACTAATCCTTGGTCGAGTAATGCTCGATGCTTCAAAGACGCAGTCAACAATGCTCTGCGTGCGGCAAAAGTAAACGCTGGTGTGGAGTTCGCTGACCATTCCGCGAACTCGTTGGTCTTGTGTTCGCAAGGAAGGCCGCTCCAGTGGGGTCGGAAGTCCCCAACAAAGGGGCCCGTCCCGTCCCTGCCTCCCCTTCGTGCGGCGGACGTCCTCGTTTACGCCGCGCCGTCACGGAGATGACCCGCCGGGAAAAACGCTAACCATGTACATACAGCTGTCGACATGTGGTTGTTAAGGGGTTGACGAGGTTTCGGGGGCGCGCGAGATACGGCTGAGTATTAGCCGAGTGACCGGAAACCCACTATTCCCGTAACGACTGTGTTCGTCTCGTGCGGTGTATTCTGTAAACACTTTAGGGATCGTTTTGTCGCGTGTGCGAAAGAGATAGGAAAGTGGTAACGGCTGGGCCGTGGGTGGCGTGGGGAACGGAAGTCGCATTTGTGTTGTTTGTGTAGTTATTTGAAACCTCCTTCCCAAATGTTTTAATCAGAACTTTTTCCCCAATCTCTGATCAGTGGGCGGACCTTATTTTCCTTTCCCTGACCACTGATTGGCGAAATGGGTCGTTTGTTACCTTATTGGTTGCTGTCCCCGCTAAGGGCGGAGACAGAGGGTTTAAAACCAAGCGCTCTGGGTTGAGCGGGGGCTGAATTCGTCTGATCCACGATTTAGTCATGTAAATAGTTTTCTCCTTGATTTGTTTCTTCTCGTTTTTTTACCTATGTTGTAAATAAATAGTTAACCTTCTCCTCTCCTTGAGTAATGTGAATGTTTGCGAGTAGAACCACCGGGTCATCAAGAAACCCCGATTTCATCATCAAGTAGTTTCCTCTCATCGCCACCGGAAGGGGAAACTCAACTGCTGGAAAAGGGAAAGAGCAGTTTTTGCACGATGACTCGCTTTCAAACTCCCGTCCCGTTCCAAAAGGCTCCCCTCTGCTCACATCTCGTCAAGCGTAAGTGCATGCTGCTGCAGCTTCGTCTGGCCGCAGTCAGATTTCAAGTGCAATGGTACCATTATTCGAGCGAGCCTCGACCTTGAAGAAACCGGAAAGCTTCCCCACTACACATGCAAGTCGGGCGCAATAGCAAAGAAAGACAGAAAAGCTTTCCTGAACTTTAGGCGTAGGACTTCCGGAGAGCGTAGAGACTGGCTCGGAGCCAAATAAAATGCCGCCGTGTGTTTTCTCGTCTTTCTCGCTATTTATTGTCTTCTTCATACTCGTTCCATTTTCTTTTTGGCAAGGCTAGGTCACATCAGACCTAAGTGGTGGTCGCAAAAGTCGAAAAATTTGCAAGGCAGCTAGTGGTGCACCACTTTTCTCCCCTTCACTAGCCTCTGCACCTCCACTGCGTTACACGGGGCTTGTCGTGCGAGAAAGCTACTGTCTTGTATCGTCTACTGCTACTGCACGCCGGTATGATTGCACAAGATTTTCCGTGCCACCACATTATCTCTGTGCATCAGTTGTGCTTTCGTGGGCGATGTGTATCGTTTACTTTTTGCGTGCCGACTTTTTGATGGCGAGCTTGAAACACTACCCCTTCGCAACCTGAGAATGAACGTTCCGTTGGACGACGTCGGTCGAATCGTGATAACGGTGATAAGCGTGCAGCACGGCGAGAGTTCACGCACGCGCCCGAGGGTGGAGCGTCGTCTGCAACGCTGTTCCGATCACGAGGAAACACACCCCGCAACAATATCTGTTCGCAAAAAACCGGCGGGCAGTAGAGCACGTGTGCATGACTAAAATGTGACACTGAGACCTGCTTTCCGTCTTTTTTTTTCTTATTACGGGAGGCCGCACTGACGAAGCAGGGTTAAGATAATAAAAAATAAAAGGAAGGAAAAAAAGCAGCATGTGGAAGCACCTGCCTGGAATGCGAACCTTCTGATTTGAGCAGCCCTCCGCGAGGTGGGAACACAATAAAAGGGGCGCCAACAAGCTCTTTACTAAGTCTTTCATTGTCTAGACGGTATAAAAAAAGCATCGCAGCTTTCAAACATCTCAGTGCCACATCTTAGTCATGTGCATGTGTTCTACAGCCCGCCGGCTTTCTGCGAACAGATATTGTGGCAGGGCGTGTGTCCTCGTGATCGGAACAGCGTAGCAGACGACGCTCTCCCTTCGTGCGCGTGCGCGAACTCTCGCGGTGTTGCACGCTTATCGCCGTTATAAGGCGCTGACCAGCAGTTTGGTCTAGTGTTCCTGTATATGCTTCCGCAGGGAGCATGTACAGGAACACTAGTTTGGTCGACGCTCCCGCTGTATTATTGAAAATCAGGAAGGCTGTACATAATATTCTCACGCACGCACGCACGCACGCAAAAAAGTGGCGGTGGTTTAGCTCTGGTTAAACCTGGAGTGACGCGATAGCTACAGCTGGCCGAGTGGAACTTGCTCACGTGACCAACCACGTGACGAACCCCGTGATCATCCACGGCTCCGCGCCGCCGGCAGCTGCTCCGCACCACATGACCAACCACGTGACAGCGTTGTGGCGCCGCCACCCTGTGGCTGCGCCGTCACGCTGAAGGCTCGAAATGGTACCGTAATGTAGCTATCGCTACAAAACAATACTGTACGTTTGCCCTTGTAGCAATGCGGTTTTCAGCGGCAGCAGAGTTGGTGCGAAAGGCCGATGTCAGCAAAGTGCATACAGCTCAGACTCCCGCCTTGAAGACGATGTGAAGCGCAAGCGGCGCAGATTCTTGTGACTGATGACGGTAATAGCATAGGCGCTGACGATAACATGGCGCAGCGTAATAATTTGTTGCCAAGTTTTTGCACAATTGCCTTAAGCGGTAGCGGATTGCGCCTGGAATTTCGGCAGTGATCAGCACTTTTGCGAGAAGCAACACCACCCGGAACATTCATCTGCGCAGCTGCAGTTTTGAACTGCTCTAACCAAGTTTCACTCTATTTGAAGGAAGTGATTTCATTGTGAATCTTGTCTCGAAAGCCGGGTAGCTATGCCAGGTAATCGTCTTCAACTCCTTTTTCATCGTTGAAACTTATGCGCACCAGACGGCCATATTGCATGGTATACAAATATTTATTTGGAAGAAAAAAAAAGGAGTAAATGGAAAAGACGTAAATGAGGACAAAGGAGATAAATAGAGAGAGAAAACCTTCGAGGGAAACAACCAACGCTTCCCACAAACTATCACGCTCTTCCAGCAGATAAATGTTTGCTGAAGATACACTGCAGCGTTCTAATCACGCAGCCTTCGAATCCGAAACATCAATATTATGTGTTCGAAAAAAAATTAAATATGAGTCCCTGTTATGGAACATGGTACCAGCGCAAGAAACAAGAACGAAGGGAGAAGAAAGACAACACGAACACGAAAGACAACACCAATACCGGCGTTCGTGTTGTCTTTCTTCTCCCTTCGTCCTTGTTTCTTGCGCTGGTACCATGATCCATAATAATGCAAACCAACTAGCCCAGCTGTCTACCCTTAATGAGTCCCTGCGCCGACCGTTGTAGTCTAGGTCATCTGCTACGTGCGTGTACAACCTGTCTGGAAAGCAAAAATATAACGCTTCATTACCAGGAACTTGGGACAAGCGCTTCAGAACTTCAACAGTCAGAAATAGCGCGTTGACATCATCTGTGACGTAAGAAAGGAGGAGTATGGCACAGTTGCCTCCTATTCAGAAGTGTACGCTGTCCAGAGTTCCTGGTAATGGTGCGAAGGGGTAGTCACGTGATTCTCTTCAGCGGCATAGCTAACACCATTTGACGCAGCATCCGCCGTGGCAGTAATCTGGTCATGCGCGCTTGTGTGCAGCGAACTTTAGATAATCCTAAAGAAGTACGTCGCTTTTCACACCTCGGGCTTGTAGGGCTCTACGGCCCCTTTCTTTATCCATTTGAAATGCGCGCGCTCTCTTCCAGTCATCCAGGTGCGCGCGCAGGAAGCTCAACTGCGCATGACCGAGCATTTGCTCGCCAGATAATGCGATCGCTGCGGTGAATCCTTGATAAGTCCAGCGAAGCTGCGCGCAGGGGGTCCCTGCGGGAGCGTTGCTACGGCACGCGTGGTCACGGCGGTCAGCACGAGCCAGCAGGATGTATGTAGTACGCGGACGGCGGGGAGGCACCGTACCAGGTTGAAGAGCGCAGATGGAAGTGGCATGTCTGCAAGGATGGAACAGCCTTCTGGCGTGAGTGGCTGCTACGCAAGCAGCCAGGTTTCATGTAGCGTTTCAAGACCTCATCGCTGCCGCCTGGTCTTATTCGCGTCTTATTGTATTTTCTGTGTAGTTCTTTTGAACTGCCTTTTCGACTCTGTTTATTTCTTCTGCCGCGCTCAGGTGTAGCGCCTGCTTCCTTGTTTTCTTTCTTTTGGAGCGTAGTTTTGGTCCGGAATAAACCGGTCTTCTGGCACTGACTGTGGGTGTGTCACTCGTCGGGCGAGACCACGGCTCGCGGACCCCGTTCCCCTTAAGGCGAAGCCTTCAGGCTAAAGGAGAAACTTGGGCGAATTGATAATCCACTGAGTTGAAAAAGGCCGAGTTGAGACTGGGACGAAAGTTTCTAGTC
This sequence comes from Amblyomma americanum, assembly GCF_052857255.1. Taxonomy (NCBI): domain Eukaryota; kingdom Metazoa; phylum Arthropoda; class Arachnida; order Ixodida; family Ixodidae; genus Amblyomma; species Amblyomma americanum. The sequence goes on from NC_135502.1 coordinate 57,180,756, forward strand.
AATTTTCATATTTCGTTTCTCTGTCAGAGGACGACTAACGTTTCGCACAAAAGTACAGTGCTCGAAGTTTGCAGAAACCGTAACCTAGCGTTAGCAACACGAAATGGCGATTCCTCTGACCTACGTAAGTACCTCCTAATCAAGACCGTGCAAGGAAGGTGTGAGGTGCGACGCAAAGCTCTTGCGGTCACTTTTGTTAGCCTGAATCGTTTTTGCCTTCTCCGTTGAACTGAGACTTGCCCAGAATTCGGGGAGCACCAGTACCATCAGCAACAAGATCAGTCGGGGAACATTTATGCCAGCGCTCTTCGTATGCGTATCAGTGGAAGAGTATAGAAATCAGAACGTACTCAGAACACTGAAGCTATCATTGGAAACACAATGGCACGGCAACGCTTGCCTCTGCTGTTTGAGGGCAGAAGTCGCTCGACCTCCCCGCCGCTCATTGATACGCAACCTTCTTTGCAGGTGGCACATTCCTCGGTCGGCCTTAATGGGCCTACATTCGTAGTTTTTGAATGATTGCCACAAAAAGAGGGACATTACGGAGATGTCAGCGATTGCATCAGCGTTTATGCGGCGAACGCTGTGAGAACAATAAAGGATGTAGTGGGGGTAACTGCTTGGATTCGCTGTCTACATACGTCCAAGAACGTCCACGAACCTGTCTTGTTTACGAACAAAAGTGGAGAAGCGTAATGCTATCTCATGCCCATATACCTTTCCTCGCACTTTTCCTTCGTGTAACTTATTCCTTCCGATCCGTCGTGACAGCATTTGCAGCTTTTGAAGGACTCTGGCATTAGTGACATTGGCTTCGCACTCCTATAGATTCTTAGAGATTCATAGAGGGGGGAAATATCGCACTAAGAATTCGCTCCGCATTCTGCGGTGGAGGCACGGTGACCAGTGCGCTATTCGACGATCCGAGACACTCGAGTATTGTCAGCGCGGCCAGTACTTCCTACTACACTATGCCCTCACGGACGCAGGACTTCTGCGGGAAATCCTCACGCATGTATGGAATGCTCAGCAGCGGGCCGGCAAACGTGCGGTGCCCCGCGATTAAAGGTAAAAAATGCGACTACAGCGCAGAGAAACAAGTCCATATCTTCGGAGTGTGCACTGGGTTCTGATATTCGCACGTCCATTCAACCAGGGGTTGATTTATGGTAACTATTGGAGAGGGCGGTGGGTGTGGTTCCCATTTGAATCACCTATTTACATCCGCCGCGGTGGCTCAGTGGTTAAGGAGCGCGTCTACTGAGCATCTACTGAGATCCTTAACCACTGAGCCGGAGTATACCCGGGTTCGAACCCGACCGCGACGGCCGTTTTTCGATGTAGGTGAAACCCAGAAAGGCGCCCGTGTGCTGTGCGATGTCAGTGAACGTTAAAGATCCCCAGGTGGTCGAAATTTTTCCGGAGCTCTCCACTATATAGCACCTATTCCTTCCTTTCTTCTTTCGGTCCCTTCTTTATCCATTCCCTTATGGCGCGGTTCGGCTGTCCACCGAGATCTGAGACAGATACTGCGCCATTTCCGTTCTCCAATAACCAATTTTCAATCTTCAATCACCGATTTACTGGACTTCTTTCGCCGAAAAAAACAGAGTTCAGGATTGTTCTTTCAGGCATATCTCTCCCGGTCATCGCTTGTGCAAGCTCGGCACGTTACCCCCGCGGCTACCTGAGCGGCTCGGCTGGCTTAGGACTGACGATGGAAGCTATTTTAGGCCGACGAACGCAAATCAGTTCTCCTCGCTGTCGCCTAGAAAGGGCGCGGTGATTGTGCTCGATGCCGCTGAGCAGATACCAACACCGCCATGGACGTTAGAAAATTCATGGAGGAAAGTGCGGTGAGGCGATAGCCTTTAGCGCGGTGTTGCTGCTAGTGTCACTGATGTGTGGTTAAGATTTTAATTAAGTACACAATTGTTTGTGAATCTTAAATGCTGGAAACACTGGAGGGCGTTTGGGAGGAATCCGTCTGATTCAACGCCTTTCCGCAAACATTCTCCAGAGTCCTAGACAAGGAGAACTACATATGCATTGGCAGCATAGTAGCGTAGTCGTTAGCACGCTCAACTGCGGAACGAAAGGACGTTAGTTCGAATCCAATCATGCACAAAGATTTTTTCTCTTATCGAGTTGAATAGCGTAACGGACGGATGGACGGTATGACGTCACTTCCGTTGTCGTAACTTCCGGTTGGAGATGTAACGGACGGGCAGGATCTCGACCGGGAGTATGAGCCATTACAGGCTTTCGACTTAAAACTGGCGCCGGGGAGGAGGCGACAGTGCTGCGTTAGTCTTCGTTTTCTTTTCACCGCCGCTACGCCCATTGCCTACTCTTTGTCATGTGATCAGTTTGAAATTGTCGACAGCGTGCTCGTTACGTGGGCGTTTCACCACGTTTTGCTCTCCGATGCAGCATCGAACGCCCGGGCTACGCTTTACAGTTTTCTTATTGCGGGAACCCGAAATTCCGCGCCAAGCTGTCTTACCTGGCGCGCTTTGCTAGTTTGCCCGAAGGCAGCCGATCCTAGAAAATAAATGTTTTCAGCAGTGTGGTGAGCTTCTAAGTTGACCCATGTATGCCAAAACTTCAGACAGCGCACCACACTGTTCATAGCATTTATTTCGTTAGTTCGGCAGCCTTCAGGGCAAACTCGCAAGGCGCGTCAGGAGAGACAGCTTAGCGCGGAATTTTGGGTTCCTGCGAAACCTGTAACGCGTTGCCCAGGCGAATGTGGCCGCATCGGAGAGCAAAACGCGGAGAAATGCCCATTCCCCTAACATTACATTCGCGGAGGAAGTTGCTATCGCATTTGCAGCCGCGGATCCAGCGTCCTCAGTTATTATCACCGACTCAAGGGGAGCTTGCCGCAATTTTTAACAGGGACAAATTTCAGATCGTGAATTCCAAATTTTACATGGATGTGAGTACTGGGGTTCCCCAACACGGCGCACCATCATCTGGGCCCAACCCAAGCACATGCGGGAATAGAGGGAAATAAGGTAGCGGACGCTACCGCCCGCGCGCTTAACCACCGGGCATCACCTCTCCCGCTGCCTGATCCGGCTCCTGATTTCAATCCGGCAGATCTCTCTCCTGCATCGAACCGCTCACGGCCGATACCCCCCCCCCCCCCCCCCCCCCTGTAAAGGTCTCAAAAAGGCGGAGGAGCGTTGGATTCTTCGCCTCTACACCAACACGGTATTGTGCCCGTTACTGCTTAAACATTTCAATTCGGCCTTTTCGGGCGAGTGTCCACACTGTGGGGAAGTGTTTGCGGACACGTATCACATAGTGTGGACATGCCCTGCCAATCCTGTTTTCCCACCCCACCTGAGAGGACTGGGAGGATGCCCTGCTCGGCTGCTCAACTCTCCAGGACCAACGAGCCCTGGTGACAAGAGCCCGGGCCGCCGCGGAGGCCACAGGGGTCCCGGACTAGGCATCCCCCTATTTATTGCGAGGGCCGGGCCCTGCAGGCACGGTCCAAGCAATCCCTCTTTTGTAAATAGTATAAATAAATGTTTTACACCACCATTACCACCACCACCAACTGTAACGAATGCGCTGTCTACGCGGCGATCGGGCACAGGCGACAAAAGCAGTCAAGGCGAGCTGCGCACCAGCTATCGCCGTCCGCCGTACACATACTGATAGCGATACTTCGCACCCGATGATTACCGCTTAGCGGCGCTAGTGGCAGTCCAAGCCACGCTTCCCATCGGTCATGTTAAGTCTCTAGGTGCCTGTACACTAGCCCATGCAGCGAACTTCCAATGGCACTTCGTTCCACCCAACAAGAAGCGTCATACATCGGCAAAGGCACGTCGACAAATAGAGCTAGCTGCCTGATACTGTGGTGATCTCTGTTCTGCTAGTGTTGCCACAAAGCTCATTCGTGAACAAGGAGGGCCGTGAATCGTGAATATCCTGGGACTCTATAGAACCGACCATCCAACACCTATGCGGTGCACTGCGCAGCGAATGGTGGTGCCTGAGATACGAAGCTTACCTCTCAATGCCATCACAAACAGCCACTCATCGCGGTTAGCCCACAACGTGGTGTTTTACGCGCCCATCGCGAACCGGAGAGTGACCGCAGTGGGTGGGCTTCGCATGCGCGCGCGTGAGTTCATCTTACTTCCGAAATTCCCCGCGATTTTGTCAGTTCACATCTGCATTGCCTGGATCCTGTCCTACAGCTTCGTCTTCCACCGGAAATTCCGCGACTTCCAAAAACCTTCCCGTTCTAGTTGAAGTCACAGGTATCCTTCAACATTCCGGCCCCGAAAGCACGTTACCTGAGGGGACAGTACGCGGAAGACATCCGGTTCATGCTCGGTAGAACGCTGATCAACCCGAGACTCGTTCGCTGATGTTATAATGACTCAGTACATAAATGTTCCGGAATCAATCCCCTGCACGAATATGTGTCTGCACAGGTAAAATTGCACGCTAGGATCACACATAACGTTGTTGTGCGCTGCGTTTCCAGCGGCTACATTGTGTGCCAGTACGGTATGATGTTCTGCCTTCGGTTACTGACTTTCATACATGAAGTTCCGTGTTTCGGTGCATAAGCGCACGTTGCTTTTACGATCGCTGTGTCTCGATAAGCACTATGGTCAAGGGTACCGAAAGCTAGGTTATGTAGCTGGCGGTTCTGACTGGACACACGTTCAACATATGACACGCCGGCGACATGCAGTGACAACCGGCGTCTTCAGCGCGTCTTGCCGAAAGGGAAAAGCGGCACCCAATAAACCGAGCGAAACTGTACTAAGGAAAATGGCGAGAATTAGGCCTAGTAGGTTGTTCGTGATGGTTTAACGCGCTTAACTTTTTACAGAACGAGAAGGCACAATAACAACACAGAGCGCGAACTTACAACTGGTTTTAATGGTGGAAACAGGTCTTCTCGTTCTGTGAAGTTAAGCGCGTTGAACCATCATCTACTAGGGAAACATTCGCACTCTGAAAAAGTATACGAATGATCGCAGCCAATGGATGACACTTTCACAATGCGGTTTAGCAACTGTACCCACAAAGTCGTAGAGAAATCAAGCAACACGAAACAAATGACTAGATTGTGGGACATTTTTATTGTGGCAGTTGTTTTTGAAAGCATGTCATGAGTATGGGGTGTCATAATGTTCACACGCGTATTCACAGCCGGTATAACCATATTGGTGAGACTGCAATATAGTTCCGTATATAGACTGCAATATTCCGTACCAACGCAAAAAATGCCTGACGGTTTTGCATTGATAAGCGCGAAATATTGTGAGAAAGCACGCTTTCCTGCAGGTGGACACCACCGCCACGCACTCGTGCCTCAAAGCGCGATTAAGGTGTCCACCGACTCAGTGAGCCAGTCACACCTGCTACTCAGAGGCTTCACGCACACACAGGCGCACATCGCTGAAACCCGGGGAGTGCGGCTGGAAGTGCTTTCGCACCAGAAATCTATAGCCACATTGCTTTCAGTCTACAACTTTGAACTGCGGCTAGTTCGCTATGCATTGGAAGGATCGTACCACAAAGAACACTACTGATAGCCTCCTTCCGGGCTTGTCACTGACTGCACATCGGCCAGAAGCATGCTCGCTCACGGAGATGTATGCTCTCAACTGCACTGTTTTCTGATGGGAAATGTGAAGTGCACCGTCAGCGTGAACTCGGTGTGGAGGGAGCAGTCACCTAAATTAACAGCAGCTGGCTGAGGTAGTCACACGCTCGGCCGACACCTCAACCGCGCCGTGAGAGAAGAGCAAAAGAGGCGCTGCAGCGGAGGATTCAGGATTTAATGCTGACTACCTGGAGGAGCTCAGAGTGCAGTCACATCGCACAACACACCAGCTTATTTCGCAGTTCGGCTCCATCGAAACGCGGCCGCCTCGGCGGGTAGCTCAGTCTGTTGGATGTTGTTTCGGCATACTCCGCTGTGCCTGCGTGCGTAGACTCGATAACGGTGTTTGCGCAGTTCAGATGAGCATTTGCAGAAACTAGGATGTGTGGTAGCATGGAAACGTACTTCTACCACTTACTGCGATACAGTGCTTGCAAATTTTTCCAGGAGTGGTGCACACAGGAACAACCTACTGTGCCTTTCAATCTGCCCATGTGACAGGTGTTCTTCATGCTTGTCATAAATTCTACTTCGTATGCATTTTTTAAGCGAAATTTATTGCCGCAGGGCATCAATAATGGGTGAAGGTGTGATGAAATATGTATTAGTGATTAAATGAATGGAAAAAGGCTAGCTGATTTGATGATGTCCAGTAGGGAACGATGGTACGGTCCCTGCGTCCAGGCAATGTATGAAGCAGGGTTGCTTGGTGAAAGGCCCGCTACCTTCAGGTGCCGGATCCTTGTAACCTTGAGAGCTGGGCAGTCCCACAGTAAGTGATGAATGTCGGTTTCAATGTCCTCGTGTTTGCATATCGGACACCCTGGCCGAGGAAACAAATCTCGGTACTGAGGCCACTTCGTATGCTTCAGTATCTTCGTACAGATGTAGCGGTCATGGTTACGGTTACGAAAGAGGGCCTTTAAAAACACGTAATTACAGAAAAGTACCCTGAATTTCGGAAAACTGAGAGCGCTGTTTTATTTCGTGCGCCTTTCCTGCTGTCATCAGCTTCGTCCCTTGTCGTAGCTGGTTTCACCGCCCCGCGCCTCTAAAACATTTCGAGAGTGTACCTGCATGCACTCGCGGAACGTGACGATTAACTCGCCCTTGCTCAACTGGCCCTGTAGTAGCGCAAGCAGTTGCAGCCAGGGACGCCTATTGACTCCGCTTACGCGAAATACGCCCGCATCTTGCACATCGTTCCGTTTCATCGCTTGAAGGAAACAACCGCAGTAATTACACGCTCATAAGGCAGATCTTTGTGCTAGTAGTTGAAAGTAGGTAATGTAATCGGTCAGTCAAATGGAAACCTTAAATGTGCGCTGAAATTTCGAAGCACTCTACGATTGTTTAGCTTCCTGGCATGAACCATCCTTGTGGTTTAAAGAGTGGCGAACAGGTGGTGATGTGAATGAATCTGCGGCGTAAGTTAGCAAAAACCGATTGGAAGATTGGTGGTTCAAAAACAGATAGGTGATGATGATGATAGTGAATTTTTATGGCGCAAGGGCATCTGCGGCCAAAGAGCGCCATGACACAAGGTACTTTCGATTGCTCAAGGTGGGGTCAAAGACCCTTTCCCAAGCATTTCACCCTGATTAGGCCGAGTACCAGGCCAGGAGAAGCTTGTACCCATTGTATCACCGGTGGGTACCCGGCGGCACTGGGGATCGAATTCCGCAACTCCCGCATGCGCGACGGATGCTCAACCACTAGGCCACCGCTGCGGCAAAAGAAAAGCAAAATAAAACAGAGAGGTGACATGAGGTTAGAAGCATAGGATTGCGAGTGTGCAAACTGATTTATTACACCATTAGAGAAATACAATGAAAACAGCCCAGCAATATGGCAGCTGCCACCACCCCGTTTGAAAGGGGACGCTCCCATCTTCCATCCATCGATTCAGCAGTCACTGAAAGATGCTGAAACCTTACGAACGCAGAAGGAGGAAGTAGCCTCTGTACAAAGATGTCGGCTTCATTTACAACATGCACCGCACTAGAGCAGCGACCTGTGACGTGTTCTTTGAGAAATGAGGGGGTAGAGTAGACAAGCTGAAATTCGTTAGAGGATGAAAGTGCAGTACGGATATACATGTATGTCCCTGCAGCAAGTCTACGAGTGGAGTAGGAAGTTGAAAGGTGGCTGAACTTTGTAGGACGCCCCCCGATCGGGCCAGGCACACCGCATTGTGATGGACGAAAATATCTCCGCAGCGGAGGCGATTGCGAAGGAAAACAGGCTTATTACTGTGGACGAAATCGCAACTGCTCTGAATATCAGTGCCGGTTCAGCACTATGTATTATCGGTGAAGTGCTGCGATTCAAGAAAGTGTCCGCGAGATAGGTGCCTCGTGAATTGACTGCCGAATTGAGAGACCGTCACGTCGATGCCCGTGAGGAGTTGGTGTGCCGTGCAGCACAATGCACTGTTTTTAGCTATTTCGGGGGCTGTAGCACTCCATTTCTCTCGATGCGAGAAGTGCCGTTCAAGTTACGACATCAGCAGCGATTGCAGTTAGGCGCTTAAACGACTGGCTTCAAAAACTACGAGTCAGCAATACCTGCTTCCATTCATTTCATGTTGGCGCATGTTATATTGTATTCGGAAAAAGCATATTACACCTGTTCGCTACTCGTCAGTTCTGTAACTTCGACACACCCCATATTGTACAGCTGTTGCGAACGCCGACAGCAGAATTGACGGATCCTTACAAAAATCTTAGATTGAAAATCTGGGATTGAATGCACTGCATAAAACTTTCTGGATATCGCTACCATAATTCAAAATCCAAGGAGGACACATTACGAGTGTCTGAGCAAGACATATACAGCATCTAGAATACAGCACCAGAATCTTCCGTGTGCAATTCTGTTCCTTTGGATGACTCTGTACACAGTACAACGGGGCTGGAGCGCAGGTGATGTCTTCTGCCGTGGGCAATCTTTCATAGGGCATGCACCCAAGGCACTGAACTGTGTACACCGTGTCTGTGCTGTGGCCCAAAGCGACGTCTCAAATTTCGCGACGCGGCCGCCACGTGACTATGGTCATGGACCGTGCGCTTCATGGATGGAAGGACACATGATGTGTCGACGGCACTGTTGACTTCCCAGTCACAGCTGCTTCACAGTCATCATCGGACGCACGCCACGACGACCGCTATGGTCCAGCCCCGCACAAGCACTACGGCGGAGGTCAGTCGATGTGAGCCACTGCTGTCCGGAACTGCAATGAAAACGGAGAATTGTGATTCCGGCTGGAACTGCAGCCAATAGGGGTTAGGAAATATATGGGTGTGATAAAAGATCGCGCGTGAGATGCGCCTGCTGTTCCACCACTCATGTAATATGTGTCTATAGATCACTGCACTGGATAATGACATCGCATGACACAACTTCTGCAGGTTGATTTCATATTTGCAGGCGATTTTCACGGAACTGAAATATACATGCGTCGTTCTTACTTTACCCTGTGCCTCTGCTTCTGTGCCTGTTTTGCGAATGCGTGTCTGTGCTGTACAGCATGGCGTGGCAGCGGAGACATGGCGACGATGTTAGCCGTTTCAGCCTCCAAACCGCGTCATGTACACATTACTCCGCGTATGCACAGTCGTTCAATGACTTCGCAGTAACAGTAATTATTTAACAAAGTGTGTGTGTGTCGTCATCGAAGCACATGTAGTGTAGCAGAGTACCGCTGGAGGTACGCAGCAAGCAGACGTCGTCGCATGCATGGGTACGCAAATTACCCTGTTATCGTACAGTACATCTGTCACAGCTGTCTGCTGACACCCTCGCGCGCCTACATACACTGCCCCATTTACAACAAAACTCCCGCCAGACGAATGTGAAACGGGAGGTACTTTTAAACCGACAAATTTAGAGGATTCACGTAGCCTTTGCACATGCAGCGTTCTAAAATAAAAAAAAACGATGACATTAGTAAAAGAATGCCGCACAAACCGTCACACTGTTAGCGATCTCGCAAGCTTGAAGTATTCTTCGCGCAACTGCGTTGTCGTATGCCGCAGCTAAATTTCACACATACAGGCCTTGACTCGCGATCTCCTCTTTGTGTCCATATCGTGCTGAGCCAGAAGCAATTCATCACTTTCTTCTCTTCTGTCGCCGCTTCGCTTCGTTAAGGAAGCGTCTGCTAGAAATTTTATTCCAGAAACTCAGTTCGCGCCTGTCTTCTGCGGTTGTTCTTTCCCTTGGCGCTTCTATGCTTGGACGTAGCATTGGAAATGTTTTCACTGGCATTCAAGATTCTCTTCCAGAATCAGTACGTGTTCCATCATATTTTTTCGTTATTCCCCTTGTATTTGTCTATTTCGGCCTTCTTTAATTTTGTTGTTTACCTGCCCAGCTTCAACCCCAACATTGTCTCTAACCCAGCGGCGCTAATCTCAGTGAAAGACATGCGCTCGAGCGTTCGTGCTAAGCGTGCTGCCGGCTTTACACTACCTTATGCCTGTCGATGCGTCCGCTGTTCGCGCATGCGAGTCGATCAATACGGGAGTACCTGTTCCGTACTGTTCAGAGACGTGGAGACCCGACGAACGGTGGCTACTGCCGAGCATGAATCCTTTCCTGGAGTCCCCATCCAGCGCTGCTGAGGATGATGTGGCAGGGAGACCCCTTGTGGCGTTCTGGAATGTGGCCGTGCACTTGATGCGCATCTCGTCGTTGACGAAGTGGCTCGGCCGCACCGTGAACCGGAGGCCCAGCGACGCCACCTGGCGGCCAGACTCCAAACGTTGCGGCGGGTAGTGCACCAGGTACCGGTTGGACACCTGCGTCGTCGCAATGGCACTGTGGCATCGTGCAGTCACGGGAATGTGTCTTCACTTCACCGAACTGCGGTGGATCCTCGCGCTGCAGCGTCCTCGCAAACAGTAGTCACGAAGAAGTTCTGAAACGTTCGTGGGGTTGTGTTCTGCGCGATGCGCTGCCTTCGTTCACATACGCACTGGATTGGCAAGAAAGATCGTATCGAGGCACAGCTGTAGGTCGGGTGTGAGGTCGAAGAACGAAAGAAAGATTTATCTAATTGTGCTTTGAGGACAGTAGAAAGCAAGAGGCAGCCGAGCGAAGCCGCAGAGCTGCGAACGTTCGACAAGAACATATTCATAGATTGCAGTAGGGCGGCTTTTTTTTTTTTCGGCGACACCGGTAACAAGAGGTATGCAGCACGACATGCACGTTTTTACTCGGGGTAGCAACGCTGTCCGAAACCGTGACCAGCGACCTGATTTAAGACTATATTCGGTACGCTGTGCGAACAGTGGTGCTTAGCGATAGAGGGCGGTAAAGGCAACGTAACAGCTGTGCTTATCTTGAAATGCGACAGCTTAATGTGTTACACTTCATGTGCAGGTTTCGTGGGGACCAAGTCTGCTGCAGATATATTCAGCACTGAAGCGGTCTGGGATCGTAATTTCGTTTGGGACGGACGCTCGTAAACTGAACCATATTTCAGACATCCACTCTTCCGAAGCGGGAACACAGCCCACACATCTAGGTCGTTGATGGGCATTACGTAAATTTTGCATGCATGTCAAGTGTAGCCTCCCTTCGGTATTCAGTTGAACTTTCGTACCTGACAGCGCCAAAACAATAACTATAGCTCACTTCCTCGCTTTGGCTAGCCGTACACCGAAAAAAAAAATGGGACGTAGTTTACCTCCTTGTCGTTTAAGTGCCACTGCAGATCGACCCGACGTTTGTGGCGCGCGTAGGTGCAGGTCACGTTCACCAAATCTCCCACGTGGTAGCTCGTCTGGCCACCCGTGATCGATGGCTTGTCGTCGTCTGCACCTGCAACCACACTTACAGTAAGCGCATGTACAGTCTTTGCCAATAGTAACCAGGTTAGACGGTTTGCTCCTCAGTCGTATATTGAGGCTATTACGTCAGCTCTCAAGCTCTAAATCTCTGCATGGTAAAGATAACCTTTGTCCTCATCTTCCAAGAACTTTTTGATCTTTAGGGAGACCGTAAGGGCTCTACTATTCCAATGAGAAGCAAGCCACGCAGCCTGGTTACTTTTGGCAAAGGCTGTACGAGGACGTCCTACGTAGTGCTCCTATATATGCTCCCCCCCCCCCCCCTCCCCGCGACAGCATATACAGGAACACTAGTCCTAAGCGGCTGCAATATTAACCGTCGACATAACTTTAGTTGTGCCTGTACACTTTAGTTCAGGGTTTTGCGGGCACGTACCAGTATTCTTCGCATCTTGCGCTGCTACGATCTCCTCGCTGGAAAGCGAGTATGCCCCGGACACGGTGGCGGTGCACTTCAACTTCATGATGCCGTAGGTGAAGTGGTGAGGCTCGGCCGTGAAGGTCAATCCCAAGGACGAGTGGTACAGCAGAACCTGATCACTGAAGACTGGATACATCCGCTCGTAGTCTGCAGGGACCTGGGAACCAGAGTAACGAAAGCGGAGATAAGGGAGCGTAAATCGCGCGCGTGCTGTCGTAGAAGAGTGTGACCACTGTGAAGGCTCATCTACACAGAGAGGAGTCGCGAAGGGAGCGAAGCCAGCTGGAACTTTCGACCAAGGAGCGGGCCGAGAATGTGGGTCACTTTCCCGAAATGTTTTTGACGGTCCTGGCTGCTAGCGGCAACGACACCGCTGATAGGTTTATCGGCTTGCGGCCTGGTGTCGCAAGACAGGAAAATCGAGCAGCATGCCACCACCTTGCGACTGTCGCTTTCCGGCCAAAACGGTCGCGCAACCTCTGCAGCTGCAGTGCGCAGAACAATAACGCCCGTCCCTCATTATTCTGCGCCTGCGCACTGGCCCGCCGCTATTCCCCTACGTCCCTAACTGATACCGTGCACCCTGTTCTAAACGTCTCCAATGGCTTCTCAAATCGCTCAGAGCTCATCCCGATTGGCATTATCAGGGCATTTTTGGCCAAACAACGTCTATCATTTTTAAATTAAAAAAAAAAGGCTGGTATTCACTTCCTTTCTTATTATGGCGTTCTTACTTACAGCAGACATCTATAGCACTGACTTCACAATATTCCTGCCTGCAAGGCAAAACACGAAGAAGCAGATTTTGATATTGGAAAGTTGGGCTAGTGGGATTTAACTATACATTACTGCGCTAAACAACGAAGCGCCTGTCTTGTCTTCTTCATCGTTTAGCGCTATGATGTACAGATTGTGATATCAGCAAGACTACGAGTGTGCCTCGTAGAGGTAGGCGCTGATGAGTAGCCACGGGCGTTTTTTTTATATAGGTTGTACGGAGAATATGCGTAATATTCTTCAAATGAAGACAGCTGCTAGTGCCAGTAATCATGCGTAGAACCAGCGAACTGCGCAACAGCAAGAAGCGTAAACAGAAAGGAAGTGCGACCGTAATAACCCTGGTGATAGTGATAACAGCTGTGGACATAGCCAGCCATAATACGGGACTTCAGCAGCAACCACATTGTGCATTCTGATAAGGTGGCGGTTTGGGCTTGTTGGTAGTGCATGACGTATAAAATATAAAATAGCGCAACAGCAGACAAGGATATGAAAGAACACACACTAGCGTTCGTGTGTGTTCTTTCATGTCCTTGTCTGCTGTTGCGCTATTTTATACGTTGTGCATTCCGCACTCCGCAAAATTCGAACATAGCCGGAAATAGCGGCAGTTAGAGGGTAGCCGATTTCTTAAGAACTAATGACTGACTACGTAAGCGCGCTTTGGAGGTTCCTCCCCCCCCCCCCCCCTCCCTCCTCCCAGAAACGACGTTGCGGAGTGGTACTTTCGCGTTACCAATGCATAGGTTTTCTGCTACCAGGGTTCCGTGAATGCTCAGGGACGCGAACTGCGTGTGCTGATGTCACTGCCGATAATGTACATATACGCCGGGGGTTATGATAGAGCGTTGTAGACAGCGATATCAGCGTGCAGCCCGGAAGTGCCATGTTTATGAATAACAGCGGTGTGTAGCCCTCTCATCAGAACCTTCGCATTGTGTGCGCATCTAATATCACGTGATTAAATCCGCGGATCGTAACCGACACGTGGCGTACAGGATATGTTCTATGCAGATATGTTCCGGTGTTAACGAAGGGGTGCGAATTGAAGCACAGAGAACTAATTGTGCCATACAAGAACTGAAGACGATTCCTCGGTCTCGAGGCGTGGGCGCCTGGGACGAGTGGTGGAACTACTGCGCGTAGTACGTTCGCGCATAAGCGTTCCGAAGGCGTATGGACGTCCACACAAACACAGTAGGGGGCGCTGAATTCCACACTTGTAGCTTACACCCTCACTACTTTTTACTCAGTCGCACCGTGAGCGCTGCAGTAACTTCAATCTGCGGAAACGTAATCTTCAGTCACTTATGATATCATAGCTTCACACGTATGGACGTTTCCGGACAGGCGCAATCTTCAACGTTGTGACAACTAAGCCGAATCTGACACTGGTATGAATGACTCTTACCAACCTGGTCTCCGTTGATGGACCAGGTCAGCACTGCTGGTGGCTTCGTTGCCGCGGCGTAGCAGGTCACATTCACCAAATCTCCGATTCTGTAGTGGGGCTTCGTTCCCCGTATCTCCGGCCCTTCTTTTGGCAGCACTGCGATGGATGACAGAAGAAGCATTAAACAGACGTCCCCTTTTTGGGAAGGCAATAGAAATACTGCTTCTTACACCACATCTCCAACTTTACAGCGTACAGGTTTGGCAGTATAGACACCACCAGCGCACAAAGAACCTTCTCAAAAAGGGAAGCGATTATTCATTTGATGTCTAACACAGCCGCCTTGAAATGAGCGTTTCAATTGTACTTCTTAGGCAGTAACAGGTGAATGATCATGATAAACTCGCTTACCATTTCGTCTACACAAAAATTCCGTTACTGGGCTCGTGCTTTGTGGGTCGTGGGAATTTAAGAGCTGCTGAGACATTCACAGTGGCGCGCTCCATGACACTATATACAGAGTACACGGCACCAAAGCTTGCCATTCTTGATGAATTTGAACTTTGGTTTGCGGTTGTTCTATACCCTAATGGTCATTCCTCACGGTCGAACGCAAGCACGCACACGCGCTGTTATTATGCGCACCATGCTTCCTGCTGTTACCGAGGTCTGGCTTGCCGGCAAACACGGATGCTGTTGAGCCCGTCTGACACCACCTGCACCTATCGGAGCAGCTTCATTCTCGAGAAAGTACTGATCTTGCACGGATTCATTACCTGTATCTTTAAAAGCTAAACGAAAGCCGTGCAGGAAGTAACCGAGCTTTTCTATTCCGCCCTCGATAACATGATGCGAAATGTTTGTTACAATGCTGGTTGGTTTCTATCGTCAGAGTGGAATTCTGTTGCCTGTTGCTCAAGACTACGCAACTCCACACGCACTTATTCGCTAGCGTGTACAGTCTTCTTCAGAAATATACAGCCCACGTGTAGCGCGGCACACATGCGTGAGTACGAGAATTCCTCGCACATTAATGGGTTTGGTGCGCTGGTGGTGTAAGATTGCATGTCGTCACACCATGACACAGAAGCAAAGACGACAAGCTCTATAATTTTAACAATGGCTGTACACTGCATTACACGCGGCTATCCCCCGTTATTTGCATGCGTGTATTAAGCCTTGCTATTGCTCGTGCAGAATGAACAGACGAAACGTTCCTATTGTTCCTCACAGTAGGCGGCTCATTCACCCCAGTAGACGTTCGGTCTGTCACTTGCCGTACAAAGGTAAAAACAGCGCTAAATTTGACAAAAACCGCTCAGAAAGACTGACAGGACAGTCAGGACGGGCGGTGTCCTGTCCGTCTTTTGTGTCAAATTTAGCGCTGTTTTCACCTTTGTTAAACAGTGTTCCACCAACTAGCCCAGCAAGAGGTACTGTTAAACTTACCGTACACCTTGAGCTCTTTCTCAGATCGCACTGTCTGGAAGGAGGGCGCGTCGGCTGACACCTCGCATGCGTACTGGCCCTCCGACCTCAGGTCCGTCTTCTTCAGGTACAGGTTGCCCACCGAGCTCCGGCTTGCCTGCGTGCATCCGAGGAACGGTGCTGATGCAACTGCTGGACGGCGTACAGGTACAAAAGAACGACGGGCTTACAGTAAACCGAAGACGAGTAGATGCCCATTCTGGTCAATTCATTCTTACAGTTGTCTCAACGCTTCCAACACCGCAGGCTGCATAAGCTTACTCTAAGGAAGACTTTTATTTTTAACGCTAGAATGAATTTTTGGCGCTATTTGGTCAATATTGTCGGTCGAGTTTTCGAGCAGATGTATGTTGCATACGGTTGAAATATACACCACATCCATCAGCAAATACGCGAGGTCTTCTCGCACATGTATACCGGCAATAGCTGCGTAGTTGGTTGTGCTTGAACTGTGACGCAGTCTCGGGACTAGAAGCACCGGGCGTCATTTGCTCCTCTCGCACTCTTGCAGTAAGCAGGAGTGCACTGGATCGCTCTCTCAGTTCGCAGGCTGAAGAATATCGGTGCTAAAAGACCTACCAGGTAGCGTAGCTGTCGCAACAGATTCCTGAATGTGGCTGCACTCCGCATTGCTGTTGCGCTGTCGCAAGGCATACAAAGAGCACTAATTATTTTGAGGTGTTTTCACAGATCGGCACCCTCAGAGCGTGGAACCTAGTGTCGTTAGCGGTCACCCGTAATTTTTTCGCGTGATGTGTGCACTCGATGTCTCAAATTGTCCGTGCACTACATATACCGGCACTGTATCGGGAATGATGCACGTGCCATGCACTATTAGCTGCCGCACTTTCCACGCCGCAATAAGAAGTTTCCAGAATTTACCGCGTTATTCGCAAGTACTGCGGAGCAGCGCGCGACTGTCACCATATCGCAGCTATTGATTAGCGAGTACATAGCCGCGTGCAAGAACCTGCATGATATTCACGTTTGCGGGACCCATTCGAGTCCTTCGTTCACATTGATGACGAATGGTATGGGTTCGCTTTTTATAAGTGCGCGCGGCGTCGCAGTGAGCGGACGTAGTTAGACATTAGGGAGATTTCCCTGCGTCCTGTTAACAACATTCTTAATCGTCTCTGTATGCAACGATTGTGAGAGCGAACGTGATGAACAGTTCTCCGTGTCCGAGTCTGCGGCGTTTTTCTAGTCTATGATGTGTTTCATCACTTGGGCATGCTCTGCCAGGGCGTTGCAGGGCACGCGGCTTTTGATGATATCGCTCGTTTGCTCATTCCTATCAAGTTTCCTGACCAGCCAATGTTTGACGCATCACAGTCTCTGCAAGGGCCCTACTATGCTACTCCCTGGTAACGTGGGCGTTTAAGACGGTCTTTTGCATGACAAAGCAGTTGTGTGAGCTTGATGTACGGCAATGCTCACGTCCAAAGCTAGCAATTCTGGACAAACGCATTTTTGAGCTGGAAATCGTTTATGAACGCAATTTTTTCATACAATTCAAGATTTCACGATAACATTTAATATATCCGCATATCGCCCGACGGCCGTCTTGTAGTTTTTTTCTATTCACGTGTTTGCTATCGTCAAAAGCGTTCCCCGTTGGTTTTCTATGGCAGTCTTAACTGCGCGATGCTATTGCTGCGAACACTTTAAATGATTTTACTACATATAAGAATAATTAAGAATAATAATATAAGAATTACCTTCAATATTTTCATAACAGTGTCTTGCAACAACAACAACAACAACGACGACGACGACGACAACAACAACAATACTACTACTACTACTACTACTACTACTACTACTACTAATAATAATAATAATAATAATAATAATAATAATAATAATAATAATAATAATAATAATAATAATAATAATAATTGGTTTTGGGGAAAGGAAATGGAGCAGTATCTGTCTCATATATCGGCGGACACCTGAACCGCGCCGTAAGGGGAGGGATAAAGGAGCGAGTGAAAGAAAGGAAGAAAGAGGTGCCGTAGTGGAGGGCTCCGGAATAATTTAGACTACCTGAGGATCTGTAACGTGCACCGACATCGTACAGCACACGGGCGCCTTAGCGTTTTGCCTCCATAAAAACGCAGCCGCCGCGGTTGGGTTCGAACCCGGGAACTCCGGATCAGTAGCCGAGCGCTCTAACCACTGAACTACCGCGGCGGGTCTCTTACATACAATTCTCCAATTTTCAATTTTTTTTTTGCCCGAGAAAGCTGAACTTGGTATTCAGAGGAAATCTGCGCGAGAGCCTCGCTTGTTCCCTGGGCGCAAAGAACACTTGCGCCCTCGTGCTGTTTGAGGAACCGGGGCTGTGCAGGTTGCAGAGAGTGATGTTCTGGGGGCTGTCATGGGTACACATTGCATGCGAGGTCAACGCGAACTTTCTTCACCTTTAAGAGCGCATTACGGGGCTGGGACACAAACAGGACCCTAGAATAATACGACGAACCGTTTATGACGAACGGGATGAGCAGAGTTAAAATTCCAGTACTTCCACGCGTGTGTAAGCCTGTGGTGAACGGTAGCGGCATGCCGAACGTTAGCCCAGAAAGCGATAACGTGAAGAGAAGCGATCCTTGCAGCGATTTCCTTTTCCATTGTAAACTGGACTGCGGGTTTAAATGAAATCAGATTGTCCATAAACGGTCCTTGCGGTGAAGTACACTGCAGAAATTGTGCGCATACGAGTACTGTTGAAACAGCTTAGGACGAGTGCAGAACTACTAAAGAGCGATGTTCGCACTGATTACGACACCGACGCACCCACTGTTGTGCCGAAGACTGCGCGCTACGAAAGAACAGCTTTTAAAAAGGCTACAAACAGTCTACAAACAAACAGCTACGCTTCCCGCTGCCTTGGAGCACTCGACCACTGCAGCAGCCTCTACAACGCTGCACCGTACTGCGCTGCGCTATTCTTTCGTCGTGCTGTTTTTTCCCTGCGCTCTTCTGTCGACGTGCTGTTCTGTCGCTGTGCCGTTTTGTCCGGCGTGCTGTTTTTCCCTGTGCTGTTTTGTCGCCATGCTGTTTTTTCCTTGTGTTATTTTGTCGCTGCGCCGTTTTTTTCCTGTGCTGTTTTGTCGCTGTGCTGTTTTGTGTGCGCTGTTTTGTCGCATGCTGTTTTGTCGTGTGCTGTCCTTTCGTGTCCCCGGAAGCCTGCCTTGTAGTTTTTCGCAGTAAATATGGGCCAGTTTCAATCACAGGGATGCGACAGTTCGCAGGTTCAATGGCTGAGGGGGGCCTCGATTCTGGCAGTCTTAATGCTATACGTGGCATAATAGGGTTCTCGCCGCAGATTCAGTCCTCACCGTTCGACCACGTTCCTACGTGGCACTGGCGGTAATACAGGACCTACTACGTCCGCCGGTATGGACGAGTGTGGCGCTGGTGAACACACTCAAGGTTCCGTTGCACTGCACATAACTACCTCCGAAAGCACAAGATTGGACAGCCGCCGCCGTAGCTCAGTTGGTAGAGGACCGGACGCGAAAATCAGAGGTCGTGGGTTGGGATCCCACCGACGGCATGTGATTACGTTTTATTCTGCTTTCTAATGAATTATCTTTACAATAATTACCCTATTAATCTCCCATTGATAGACACCATAAATTAAAGGAAAATACAAAATACCTCCCCTATACTCCTTGGATTCGGAGACTGTTCGCTTCCATCATCTATACCGCTACGGAGGTATACATAAGGAAGTCACGGGATCGTAATGTCCAGTTAGTGGCTGTCACTACCCTCGCCTACGCCACGCGGCGAGCATAACGATTAGAGAAGAGCGGATTTCCGAAGCACGTGGCATTTGCGGCCAGCTACGCTGACAGTGCGACGAGCGCAGACAAAGGACCGTCCACAGAGGCGTACTGACGATCTGTGCGCTTTCACTTCCCGCGCGGCGGACAATGCTTGCGAGTGCTGCTTTTGGCTCCCCTTGATCGTCTTCCGCAGAGACGGAGAGTGGCGAGGTGTGAGCTTTGGACCCGTGCCCTCTGGGGGGCAGGGGGGGGGGGGGGGGGGGGGGGAACAAAAGGAAGGCTGCGCCAACGATCCGAGCGCGCCGAGCCGCATCTCGCTGGAGCACCTCCCGAGCGAGCGCCTGATGAGCGCCGCAGTCGCTCGCCTCGGCCAGTCGTCACGAGCCTGCCGTGGCAAGCGGGCAACGCATGAGCCTACTAATGATGCACGTGTTTCACGCTCACAGCGTCATAGCGACGAGATGCCGTTCGTTTCTTCTCTTCGTGGCTGTCGCCGTTTTCATGTTTTTTGATGACTGGCTTACGGTGCTTCATAACAGCAGTACTATGCAGTGCACGGAATGTACGAAGCTTTGCGCGGACTTCCGTACCGGTAGTTCCGCAGAAATGGAAAGTTCAGACACGAGTGCATGCTGGGACAGGACGAAGTATATCTTCCCGTTTTTCGCCACTCGCGCGAAGAGCCACTTCCTATTACTCTGTGCTCATGCGCCGTGGCGAACGCCTTCTGTCAGTATAAGGCAGTTTTCATTAGACGATAACTGTGTTGTTGTTTTTTAAATTTGCGCAAGTATAGCTGTGGCGAAAGACCGCTAAGAACGCGCCGAATGGTAAACTGAAGTCTTCAATTCGCGATATATTAGTGAATCAGCCATGCGCCTAGTTTAGTTATTCTGTTCATCGGAGTACTGTGAAGCGTGCGATACAGGAACGTGTGTAATAGGAGTAAATGGATGACGTAACGAGCCGCCCTGTTCATGTATGGTCCTCAGGGTCCGACACAACAGGCTTCTACGTCAGAGCTATCATGCTAAAGTACAGCGTGTCATGTACAACTGCGCTGACGCGAGCGTTGGCTTCTCCGCTGTCTTAATTTTGTTTGAGGCCCTAGCGACCATGTTACCGTGACGTTGTGAAGCGTTAACGTTACTGTAACTACATGCATGCTATGCAATAGTTGACGCAAGCATGTGGGATAAAGTAATCAATCCTTCCACTCACGCCGCACGTGACAATACGCTTGTAGAGTGAGCGGAAAGCAGTACAGTGAAATGAGCTTCATTTCGGCGTAAGTTCGAGGTTCAGAACAGAACAGGGACAGGCAGCAAAGATGCTGTCCACACGTGAGTGCGCCCTGTCTTCCGCTTTCCGCAGTTTTTGCAAAGTATACTGCCTTATTTAATGCTTTTTATGACCGAATTTGGGAAGGCTAGCGCGTCCAAAGCTTCGAAACATTCTGCCATTCCTTGAACCTAAAAGCCAGCAAAGCAGTCACCGTAGCACCTACTAGGCGCACGTTAATCGGAGTACCATAGCCTTGAATGACATTCATTGCTTTGCGATGACGTCAGTGAATTACCGGTTATCATATGGTGTGCTGGCAGCAGGTAGGAGCTACGCCAAAGCTTCCTTGATACGGGTAATTGTGTAAGAGCCCTTGAACGCTACCTCGTAACACATCGGCTACAGAGCAGGATGCGTTACAGTGGCGTGACCACAGACAATCCTTAGTGCTGCTAGGCTACCGCATTGGTTTGCGTTGTCAAGGATGAATGAATTCAAATGAGTGCCCTGAATTCACCTTCTTCCCCCTACACAGCGTACATAACGTATTCTTGTACACCACCACGTATATCCTACGTCCGAGTAGTCGTACTTCACTGTCGTTGCATGGCAATGGTGAAACGCTAACATATGCACGTTGTAGTGATTACCGGCGAAGTGCAGCGCTGTACACTTATTCGCGCAAAAAGTAACTGTGTTATTTGTACCCACCGCAATCCTCCCGTTCATGCTCGGAATATCTGAGTGCAGGCTGCACCCCGCCCACAGACATTTGAAGATTCTCGCATATTTTTCGCGACGCTCCCAGCACTGCTCAATTCTGTCCACGCGCCTTTCAAACAGCTAGGACACAGAAAGAGCCGCGTGTGTTGATGTTTCACGGACAAGAAGAAAAACGCCCCTGGCGCAATGCAGAGAAAGGCAGGGAGAGCGGAAGGAGCAGTCGAAAACGTCGGCAGCACAAAAGGAGAGCCTGGAGATTAAGCCGGAAGTCGCTCAGAAACCCGCCCCTCAATGACCCCTCTTCTGCAGCCGACGTTTTTGAAACAACGCTAGGCGATGCAGGACACAAAAGAGGTCGACAAGCCATTCAAAACGTGACTCCTTGGGGTTTGCGGCCGAACGAAAGACAGTGGGCACTAGACACGCGACAATAAAGAAGTGCAGGGCTATCTCCATAAACCCCGGCGTGCGGACTTCTGTGCACGGCCGTACTGTTTTCGGTTTCGAGGCCAGATATGAGCTGCACGACTTCAAAATTCGTTGTTTTGACGCCCTCTGGTCGGGGGCCCTACAGTAGGTACGCGCAGAATATGTGATGAGGAGAGGAGGACGGCCTTCTTGCCCAGCACTCTGTGTGCTCTGTCTTGTCGGAGCATATATACACGTTGTTACCACGAAGTTTGAAATGTAAAAGCAGGCTCACTCACCATAGAAATGAACTGAAACAACAGAAGGGAAATTTTTGTACGGAAGGGCTGAGATCTCTAAAGCATGCGAAGCAATTCACGTCCTTGTCTACATATGGTGCATGTTTTGGGAAACAGCGGGCCTGGAGATGTGCAGAGAAAGACACAAGGCAATTCGCTCGACACTCCACGCATGTCGCAACGAGCGCTTCTGTAAGAACGCAAGCCCGCGAATTCTCCTCATAAATGAACAGCATTCGATTGTGATGCATCTGGGAATGCGGATGCCGCTCCTACATCCGTCTCTGTGGCACGGACACGAAGGAAGCACATAATTCATGTCGGCCTTTATGTCATAGGCATAGACTGGTTCTAGTGCACTACAGTACCGAAGCGTTGGTACACATCCCCCACCGTGCTAACGAAAAAAAAAAAGTGCTTGAAAGAAGTATTCAGGACTGCAGTCTTAACGCCAAGTCCTGGTTTTGCTACCTTCTCGAAACGTCACTGCAGTCATCACTCGTGGGCGCTGTAC
Organism: Amblyomma americanum; assembly: GCF_052857255.1. NCBI lineage: Eukaryota > Metazoa > Arthropoda > Arachnida > Ixodida > Ixodidae > Amblyomma > Amblyomma americanum. Next base: position 57,203,368 of record NC_135502.1, read on the forward strand.
TTGTACTGAGTATACTGCGGTCGTGATGGCAAGCATCAACGCGATGAGGTAATTGCTATTGCGTTTAAATGTGCGTTCTACTGTTCTACTGGCTCATTAGAGAACGTATTAGCGTTGGAAGACGCAAAACCGCATGAACGTAACAGCCCCACCCGCACCCAGCTGCACATATCGCAACAAAACTGTCGCTGAGTGGACGCGTCTGAATGCATTTTCGGGTTTCGTACTAGCCGGGCACTCCCCTTTAGTCCATGTAGCCTTTGGACATGGAATCATGGGACACCGAGATGCTGTTACCGCTGGGGTAGCCGCTGCTCTGCAGAACTTCTTTGCCATACCGGTCGCGTAAACCGATCTCGCAAATGGCACCGTCCTGTGATAGCATAGCCTACAGACACCAGCCGCAGGAAGCACGCGGGAAGATAACCACTGTCCGCCAATGCCGATTTCGAAATCGTAGTGACGATGGATGCGAGCATGTAATCCTGGAACTGCGATCGCAGACCGGATGCGTCCGGATAATCGCAGTGTTTATGCAATATGTTAATGACGAGGATGTAATAATTGCAGTATAGTACGACGTAAGTTGTCTTCTGTGCGTGTATCTGCACCGGGGTATTCGCGTAGCTGAGGGGACACGAAGGAACAGCACAGCGAGGCAACGGAGTAGGTGAACGCCGCTGCAGGAGGAGTGTACAGGCCGCTCCAATTTAAATGGGATAACCAGTTTCCACAAGTAAAAAACAAAAAACAACACATTTCTTCGCTATTTTTTTGACGAAGAAGAAAAATAGTTAAAATTAACTGTTAATCAGTTAGTTAACTGTGCTTGCAGCACGTAATCTCCGAGTGATCGTTGGTTGAATGCTCAAACTTTATTCCCTGCACAAGCGCGTGTTACGCACGTATGACGAGAAATTACTACTGTGGCTGCCCTTCCATGTTTGGCCATTCGTCCTATGACAAGAACAATATACTGCTGACTACAACACTTGTGACAGCCTGTACAGAATTCCTTGTGTAAATGAAAGGCGCAATATATATCGGGAGTATACATCCTGGTCCTTTGCTTCGGTTTGGACAAAGCAAACTGAAGCACGTTTGTTTTCACGAACTCCATTTTGTGCGCGCATGCCTTAACTTTCGCCCTGGAGCCAGCGGCACTTGTCTCTACACCTAAAATTTTACTCGTGAAATTTTTATCTGCGATAGTACAAGCGGCGGATAGACTCGTGCTCTTGAAGCTGGAGATGTTTCCTAGTGAGCGTGTACACACTTCCCGCACTTGCCGAAGGTATTCCCGTTACATGTACGTACCCTAACAATAGTAGCAGTAATTGTATTTGACCCTAGGCAGCCACAGCTGTTTACTATGAAAATCGTACTGTATCAGGTCTAAGGAACATCCAGGTTTTAGTGGGCTGCCGAGGCTATTCAAGAGGTTTGCTTTGATTAGACGTCACGGTGATTACAGTAGAGCACAGAACAGCATGGCGTTAAAAGTGTGCGCGCTTGTATAGGACCAGGGTAGCACGAACAAAACCTCAAGCTTTAACGAATAACTACAGGAAATGTGGCTGGCTTTCGCAGACTTTATACGATTACGCTTCAATCTCCTTACACGTCAGCGTTATCCGCGTATAGACGGCAGTGAGCGGTAATTCGTGATCTGCGTGCGACAATAATAACAAGGACTGCAAATATCATATATTTGTACGGCGCCTGTGAAAAGAATTTTCGCATATTACAGCTACGAGTATACTGCTGACTTATACAGCTGTGTGGCGGCTATTTCCATCACTGAGATGAATGTGGGAAGATGGACCACAAATCCAATACGCATAGAGTTCAGTTCGAAGTAGGCGGGGGAGGGGGGGGGGGGGGTGTGGTAGATGGAGCGAGTGAAGTTGAGAATATGCGACACATGGAAATGAACTTCTGCGGACAAGCACAGCTACAGGGGCGTCTAGTTTGTGCTACGTCTGCAAGTATCGGCGCATTGTATTTACGCGGTATTTGATTAGAGAACACACAGCATCCTCAAGCGCCTTGTTTACTGCGCAATTTACCCTTCGTGGGGCAAAGAACACCGCAGTCCAGTAAGACGGACGACCGCTTCTCCAAGAGGCTACGGTGTCGTATGAAAACCGCGGCCGCAAGTACTGGACGACGTAAGGAAGAGCTTTCCTTTATAGCACGGGAAGTGCTGCTGCTGGGAAAACAAGAGCCGCAAGCGAGTGCGGTACCACTGTTCACGGCACGTGTAACCATGGCAGCTTCATTTGCACCCCACCAGAGTGCCGGCCTCGCAAGCAACGAATAAACTGCGAGACGATCGTTTTGGGATTCGTACTTCTTCCCCACCCTTCGGCGACACTTCTTGCTTCATGTCTGGTTCGTGAAATGTTATGCAGTGTGACGGTAACTCCGTCGCTACTCCCCACTAACCAGATACGTCACGAATCTCAGAGTAGCCACCCTGATGGTTGTAGCGCCGTTCACAGTGACAGCGAAATACTTCGAGCTTCACAACCCACTGGCCACGAAACCGCATAGCTTCTTGCCGAATAAATGTTAACCTAGTGCATGCGTTGCCTTCCGACTGTGTACTAATAAGCACACTCAAGAACTACTTTGGTATGGGCTAGTTGGTTCACAGATGTAGTTGATGTCAGGATATCAGGCGCCTGTCCTGCTGTGCTCTTGTGCCTCTCTTGTCCTTGTTCCTTTCGCGCCGTCCTGACATCAACAACTAATAAATGGGCATGTCATTAGAAAGGAAGGCAGGAGTAGGCATTAAAAAGTTCATGACTTCGCATTCAAGGCACGTAAGTAGTAATACGCCCCCTTCGTAATTTTTCTCTGTCGTTAAGGAAGTGGTTCCGCAAAGGCAGCAGCTGTATTTCGATGGGACTGCAGACATCACGTGAATGAAACTGTACCAGTGGGTTGAAGTTATCAAAGCAACGGGGTAACAAAGTGAGGCGCTTCATAAAATATGCAACGGCAGTGCTAGAACACCTTCAATCTGAACACCACAGTGTATAGCTCTTGGCGCAGCGGCATTGTGACGGCGAAATTTGAAGACTGAAGCACGGAAGTTACCCGCCGCGGTGGCTCAGTGGTTAAGGCGCTCGGCTACTGATCCGGAGCTCCCGGGTTCGAACCCGACCGCGGCGGCTGCGTTCTTATCGAGGCAAAACGCTAAGGCGCCCGTGTGCTGTGCAATGTCAGTGCACGTTAAAGATCTCCAGGTGGTCAAAATTAATCCGGAGCCCTCCACTACGGGCACCTCTTTCTTCGTTTCTTCTTTCACTTCCTCCTTTATTCCTTCCCTTACGGCGCGGTTAAGGTGTCCACCGATATATGAGACAGATACTGCGCCATTTCCTTTCCCCAAAAACCAATTAATATTATTATTAGCACGGAAGTTCCCACTGTAGTCGAACCCGGATGTATCCAGAACACCAAGGGGATAGCGAAACATTTTAATATAAAGATAGTTTGAAGTATGTAAAATATGTGACACAGCAGCCAGAACACAATGCACACACGCTAGCGGCGAGCCGCCCGCCGATGTGATGACAGCGCACGTCTCACTAGGGGTTACCCAGCCGAACTTTATTCGCATCGAATCCGCAGCGGACGGTGTTTCGAAGCAAAGCGCCGTCTATGCTAAGATGTTACAAGTGCACTACAAATGAAGCCTTAAAATCAACTGCAGCTGGTTTCCGCATCACCTTCGTCAGCGAAGCACACCAGCGATGACCGCCGATAAGCGATAAGTTCGCTTCACCGCAAGATAGCGATTTCGCGTGAGAAATGGGTTAAAGGACCCCTCATGCACACCCGACGTTCACTTCGTGAAGTTGTTACCGCCAGCAGGTGCCGAAGGTCACGCAGCCGACTCATCTCCGCGCGCGAAATGTTATCGAAGAACGCCGTTTGGAAAAGCGCCACTTACAGGGTCGCGGCACGGAGTTCGATAGACGGCGTGGAGTTCAATATAAAACGCGGCTTTCCTATACTTTAAACATCGGTTTTAAAGACCGTAAGTGTGTGTTCGATATACTCAGTAATTCGTAATATCCGGCCTCGACTGTTGCATCATGCATCTGCATTTAGCAGCGTCATGCGTATATTGCGTTGAACTGGCATATTCAGCGATCTGAGACGATCCGGACCACGCTTCGTCCGGAATAATATTAATAATAATAAATTAATAATTGTTTTTAGGGACACAGAAATGGCGCAGTATCTGTCTCATATATCGTTGGACACCTGAACCGCGCCGTAAGGGAAGGGATAAGAGAGGGAGTGAGAGAAGAAAGGTAAAGAGAGGTGCCGTAGTGGAGGGCTCCGCAATAATTTCGACCACCTGGGGATCTTTAACGTGCACTGACATCGCACAGCACACGGGCGCCTTATCGTTTTGCCTCCATAAAAACGCAACCGCCGTGGTCGGGTTCGAACCCGGAAACTCCGGATCAGTAGCCGAGCGCCTTAACCATTGAGCCACCGCGGCGGGTTCCGGAATGTGCCCCAACGGATCTTCTTCACAGAGCCTCTCCTTTCGTCGGCATGCTCCATTCTTATACATCTATTTCTTAACTGCCTGCAGATGCAGTACGTCGGCATTCCCCAAGCCTTCCTACTGCCATTGATGACGTAGTTCGGAAGCAGAGCACGTTGCGAGCTGTATCGGCGAACCAGGAGAGATCCCGCCGTATGACACCAGCCTGAAGAGGGACGGTTACTGAAACGCAGTGGCAAAGTGTGAGCAGAAATTTTCCACTATTTTTGGCATTATTCCACACTTCTACACAGGCAGTTTCAAGCTACTTTACTGCCTACACACCTCTTCGCCAACATTTCGATAGATGTGCCCGCTTATTCGGCGTCCGACTGCTGATGCCAAAGGTGCGTTTCTACATCATTTTGATGGCAGCTGCGTCCTGCTGTTTTCGCGCAAAACAGCCTCTTACATGCACCGCCGTGATTAACGCCGATCCTGCGAGCCGTAACCAGCAATCGCAAAGGCTGCAGAGCGGTGATATGCTGATATCAGCATGTTTCGTTGAGCCGTGATGTGATAGTGAGCACACCACTTCGTACTTACACGTGCACCGTGCACCTCATCACTGTTGTCGCCACTTTTATGCACGCCCCAGTCAAGCCGCTCCGGTAGCCGAGTATATTAAGGAAAAAAAAAAAGCTCCGGTAGCCGGGAGGGTAACGTGCCGAGCTCGCACACGCAAAGACAGTGGTTTGAATCCCGGTGCCTGCTTAGTTAACGCTTCGATTCAGAGTGAAGCGGGGACCGGGGCTCCGACCCTGGTCGCTCCGGGTCACTTAGGACCCGACTGTACGTACGTCGGCTATCGGAGTGTGGAGTACAAGGCGACGTGCTTGTGCCTTTTAGGCACATTATCTCCCCTCACTGTCCCCCTGGTGTTCAGTTGGCGGATTCCCGTCACTGACGTCCTTGTTAAGGTCCAGGCCTGATGTCCTCCACGTCATGACCCACACTGTTCACAGCGCGCGTAACCGCCTATACCCATGATCTTCCCACATTGAAATTAAATTAATGTCTGAAGACGATGAAACGCGAGGATAAGCGGTCACACAGGCTGTGAAGACTGCGGATCGGTCCCCTCTTCGTCGCTTTCTCGAGAGGGAGTGAATTTCATTACCGCAAGCACGAACCTGCATGTTCCGGTGCGCCTTGTCTTCCGAACTGGCGATTGAAGAGCTGGCTCGTACTCCTTATACATGACCGTCAGCGATTTTCTGCAGCGTACCGTATTTTACGCCTCCAATCTCCGTACACCGCTTCTTTTTTATTACTTTAACCCACCGGTATACGGGCTTAACTTCCGTTTCTGTGAAAGTTATGTAGCCAAAAGTACAATCACGCGTGTAATACGGGCAGGCGAGAGCTCACAATGAGGAGGACGTATTGTACGCCTTCGTTCTCAGCACAAAGACATTACTCGTTTCACTCCCATTCCCTTACAATCACCGGAGTGTGACTGCAGGGACGCTAGTGTGGCGTCTACCTACTTCTAAGATGCGATAAATTTCCAGACGATTTTTTTTACCCCCACAACGAATGCATAGGTTTTGCAGCGAAACGCAAACATTTGCAGATAGTTTTAATGGTGAATAATAATAATAATTGGTTTTTTGGGGAAAGGAAATGGCGCAGTATCTGTCTCATATATCTTTGGACACCTGAACCGCGCCGTAAGGCAAGGGATATAGGAGGGAGTGAAAGAAGAAAGGAAGAGAGAGGTGCCGTAGTGGAGGGCTCCGGAATAATTTCGACCACCTCGAGATCTTTGACGTGCACTGACATCGCACAGCACACGGGCGCCTTAGCGTTTTTCCTCCATAAAAACGCAGCCGCCGCGGTCGGGTTCGAACCCGGGTACTCCGGATCAGTAATTTAATGGTGCTCAATTTCTTGTTTTCGAACGAAACATGCCTGCGGATGTCTGTAGTTTGCGCACGTGGGCGGATAAACGCTACACGAAGCATTACACACGTGCGCAGATAAACGCTACACGAAGCATTACACTAACGCACGAAGGCTCCCGTTCCGTGTCCCGGTACGCTGACGCCACGGCTCTTCAAGAAAATCAATTTGCCCAGCTTATCGAGATTATCAATATGTTGCAGTCGTTCAGAAGGAGGGTCGGACAGTTTTTTCGGTCACAAAAAGCACACGTTGCCTCCTAGCCTAATCCAAAGGGGCGAAGTCTTGCACAAAAGGCACCGTTGTATAACTGCACCGTAATCCTCCAATTCCCTGTCAGGTTTTCTCGAGAAAACACACATACATGCGACCATCGGCACATTTGTGCACGCTGTCCCGCAGCCAGGAATGTATACACTCGCTATAGGCCGCACAGCAGCCCGTTACCTAAATAGATGCGAGCGTAAATCGAATACCACACGACGTAAGGGAGTTTTCCTTGTGCTCTCACGCGCTACGGCGAAAACGTCTTTGGCTGCCTTATTGTGTATTCTTACAATGGCTGCGGTATGCTCAGTGAACACCGATTTATCTGTTCTCCCATGTTCTCACACTCAGGTACGGAGCTCCGGTGAAAAATTTCTGCGACTGCATCTTGTTGACAGTAGTGTTGGGCACAACAGCGGTGACCTGACTTCAACGGCGAAGCGCAGCGTGCTAGGGAAATCAGGCTGACACAAACGACCCCAAGTTCCCTGCACTGCGGTGTGCGATCTTGTGGCAGCGTCCATTATGGCAAATGGGCTAAGACGAATGCTCAACGCAAGGTACGCGTATTATCCGTTCCAATCTCTCCGAGATAGTTTGTATCCGCTAGCCGAGGGAATAAAGATTGACTATGTAAACGGGAGTCACTGGCGTCATTATGCACGAGTGGTTCATTTACTTTTCTTATGAGCACCAGGATGTTCCTGTTTAACATGTTGTAGGCACCCAAAATAATTACTAAAGTACTACGCTCAGGGTTTAGGTTTTGGCTATGAGACCAATACTTCACGTGTGAATTTCTCGTCTTCTTTTGTTTTCGTCGCATTTTTTCTTCTAAGCCATTAAAGGCTTCAATAATGGTTGTAAACTGCCAGCTCTGCGTTTATGGAACAAGTTTTGGGATGAAAAGCTCGCCGGCCAATCCCTGCTGCGCCTGCGTTACTCCTATAAAAGGGAATACCTTGCTAGATTTCATGCAGAAAGATGTTCTTTTTCATTCCTCTACTACCAGAAACTATCATAAAGACACGAGTATTCGTCTACTATTACTTCCTCCTCCTCTTCTTCTCCTCTCAAGCTCAGTCCGAACATATATATTTGCCTCTCTCCCGTGGTGCAATGCAGGAATAGTACGTATCCGTGCTTTTGCGCATAATTTCCGTCAAAAACTGCTAAAGAAAGTGTCCAGTCGTCTATGCTGCAACCGTTGTCCAGTACAAGGTTTTCAACGGGCTCACTTCACATAGTACTGCAAATATTTTGCAACACTGATTTCATTTCCTGGCACTCCCAATACTCTCAATCTCGTTCGTGTATCACCCTTCAGAAGATTGTTAACGTTCAGAGGAAAAGCAGCAGCAGTGGTGAATATGGATCTGAGCAATGCCACTCGTTGATTCAATTCATGATTATGGAACTCATGATGAGGGTGACCTGAGGCCTACTGAAGAAATCGTTATGTAGATAAGGGAGCCGATTAAAGCTCGCGGAGTCGCACCCCTAGGGCCAGTGAAGTGCAGCTCGCGTAATATGTTTTCCGGAGAAATCTCGCTAGGACCGTCACGGCCAGTGGAACGGAAACTAAACGAAGAGGCACGCCTTGGCTCTGCCGCCCCTGCCGAAGGCCATGCACTGGCAAGTTGCGCGCACCGAGACGAACTAAGCCTAGTCTAGCAAGCCGCGTTGCAGCGCAAGACGTATACGTGACATAGTTCCTCCTGGGTAAGTAATGTTCATTTGGCCGCATGTCGTAGGACCCGCCGCGGTGGCTCAGTGGTTAGGGCGCTCGGCTACTGATCCGGAGTTCCCGGGTTCGAACCCGACCGCGGCGGCTGCGTTTTTATGGAGGAAAAACGCTAAGGCGTCCGTGTCCTGTGCAATGTCAGTGCACGTTAAAGATCCCCAGGTGGTCGAAATTATCCCGGAGCCCTCCACTACCGCACCTCTTTCTTCCTTTCTTCTTTCACTCCCTCCTTTATCCCTTCCCTTACGGCGCGGTTCAGGTGTCCGCCGATATATGAGACAGATACTGCGCCATTTCCTTTCCACCAAAACCAATTATTATTATTATTATTATTATTATTATTATTATTATTATTATTATTATTATTATTATTATTATTATTATTATTATTATTATTATTATTATTATTATTATATGTCGTAGCACAACATTGCCGCGTTCATTTGCTGGTCAACGGGAATGCTTATGGAAGTTCTACTCAGCCTTTCGAGCCGGTGACTATAGTCGGATGCAAGCGAAAAATGAAGTGCAAGTGGATGTAGTACTAGGGTCCCTAGAAATAGAAGTATTTCTAGGGACCCTAGTAGTACCGACAAAAACGATACAGGCAATGTTATAGCTACTTCGAAGTGAACGCATTGGAAAGTACAAGCTAGTACGCCGGTTGTCTTTTCGTACCTGCTTAACCACCGCAATGCTCATTGGGTTTCCTTATTGTCGCTGACAATACATATGGACGGTGTTATTTGCTTTACCTTATTGTTTTCAGTAATATGCTTCCTGAAAAACACGCTGGTCACTTAATGGCTTGAGCAGTTTCCGGCCATATTTTGGGAATTCACTAACCCTATTGACAGAAAAACTGTCCTTACATCCTACGACTACAACACTGAATTTATGTCGTAGGAGCCTGACAGGAAGTCCTGGAAGCAGACCGGAACCTTCGCAAAGTAGCCTGCGTTATTCTTACGAAAGATGTCTCTATCCATAAGCGCATGCGTCTCTCGCCCCTCGCTCTACGGACTCACAAAATAAAATAAAATGAAAATCACGTTGACAGGCCACTTAGAACACATTTTTGCGTATTGCAAACGAATAATGCGTCATTAATAGCTTTAACCGGTAATGTTTCTTTGAGTATCATGAGACGGTGTGACGATTACATGACGCGCGATCTCACAACCCAGAGGAGGCGGAGCTCGCGCATACTCGATCATTACCGACTCGCCACCTCAAAAAAATCCCCGTCGAGAGGAGGCGGCCTACTCGCGCGAATTCCAGATTATCATTTTACCCCATCTTGCGCTTAAGCACACATGACACCCCGCAAATTGCCCTTTTTGTGGCGAAAATGACGAGCAGCGTTTCCTGATCGCCAGGGCCATCCACGTAGCTACGGCAAAAGGGTCCCTGACTATATAGGGCTCTGCCCTCTGGGGACTTACCTCCAACCTTTGTTCACAAAAAAGTTCTCTCTCTCTCTCTCTCTCTCTACCACACAAGGTGACTACAAAACCCAACACTACATTCTTTTAACGAACAAAGCTCACCGGCGAAGCGTAAGGCCAACCAAAAACCATGCGTAGAGAATGGAGACAGAACAGCCTTACAAAAACCCTGACCGATCCTCCACCGTGGGTATGTGCCATGGCGTTTAAGGCAACAACAACAAAAACAACAACGACGACGACGCAATGCGAAGCGCAGCAATTTAGGTGTCACAACCGCGCCGTATATTAGTGGCATAATGGGATGCCTTTGAAGAGCGCAATGTTTCGGAAGTGTCCTTTTGACGCCGCAGGGGTTAAACGACGATGCGGACACAGGCCGAGTGGACGTTCTTGACTGGGTTGGTCGGAAGTCCTGGTGAAGAAAAGAAAAGATTTTTCTCCTGTATACGTTAAGCTTCGCGCGTTTCACATTGTCTTCACGGTCATCACCACAAAGAACGAAACTGCGGCGAGAAACTGCGCGACGACGACTGTTAGGCCTCGTCTCGCCGAAAACGACGCCTCGGAGGCCGCCCTTCTCTTGGCATCGCGCCAGAATGCACGAACATTGCACTTGCGAGAAAAGTTTCCAGCCGTTACTTTCTTTCCCCCGTTTCCCCATTTCCTCTCGCATGATCTACAACGCTCGGTGCAGTTGTCCCAAGGACAACAGTCGTACGGAGTGGCCTCACTGCCTCGCTATATTGCGGCGGTTGTGTTCGGGGCAGCGCCCTTACTTTTAAGGAAGTTGGAAGCCGGCAGCGTAGTGGCGACAATGCACGTCTGGAAGCATCTTAGCCTCCACCGCACTTTTGCGCCAACTTTCGTTTCCTTTGTTTTGCTGGGAATAAACAGATGACGACACGGTTGGAACTCGGAAGACTGGAGTGTTCCTCTCGAAGCGCGAGCTGACTTGTTTGGGGCCGAGTTTCCAAGAGGGAATCATGTGGTACACAGTTATGACTTACTGCGGTGCTGCTGCTGTCAGGCATTTGTTCCTGAACACTTATATTGTAACCTATCCAGGACTTATATCATATACTTATCCTGGACACTTATATTATACTACATTTCCAGTCGACCCATTCACAAAAACATTTGTAATGGTGAACAGGCAAATATTTTTGTCGCGAATGGAAAACAAAACACAGCGAAGAAGAGTATTTCATATTTCGTCATTACGGTTAGCTACCCTTTTCAGGAATCAATATATATATATATATATATATATATATATATATATATATATATATATATATATATATATATATATATATATATATATATATATATATATATATAGAGAGAGAGAGAGAGAGAATCACCAAAAATTGAAGAAACATAACAGGATTTAGCGAGATGCAGCGATGGCGTAGAGGTAGAACATCCGCCTCGCGTGCAAGAGGACCGGGGTTCAAATCCTGGTGCCGCGCAATTCTCCACCGGGTTTAAAAAAAAAATCCGCGTGTCGATGGAATTGCATAACCAGGCCTGGAGTGCGGCCTGATCTCGGTGACCAAAACCGACAACGCACTCCCTCACCAGAGCAGGATTTGGCCGCCCTGGTGTAGTACTTGGCCACAACCTTCTATGATCAAACCAATTAACCCTCGGCCCTCAGTCCCCAGCGGCTGCAGAGCAACTGACCACGGCGGCGGTCAGACCTGTGACGCAGCGGAGGGTGCTAATAATCTCTGGCTCCGGACAGGCCGCCATTGGAATCTGAACCTGGCAACGTTTAACGCTAGAACTTTAGCTAGTGAGGCTAGCCTAGCAGTGCTGTTTGAGGAACTAGCGGGAATTAAATGGGATGTGATAGGGCTTAGCGAAGTTAGGAGGACAGGTGAGGCGTATACAGTACTAAAGGACGGACACATACTGTGCTATCGCGGGTTAGAGGATAGACGAGAACTAGGTGTGGGTTTCCTCATTAATAAGGATATAGCTGGCAACGTAGAGGAGTTCTACAGTATTAACGAGAGGGTAGCAGCTATAGCAATTAGGCTGAATAGGAGGTACAAGCTGAAAGTGCTGCAGGCCTACGCACCCACATCCAGCCATGATGACCAGACCGTTGAAAGCTTCTATGAGGACGTAGAATCAGCAATGAATAGAGTAAAATCGCAGTACACTTTACTGATGGGCGACTTCAATGCGAAGGTGGGCAAGAAGCAGGCTGACGACCACGCGGTAGGTGACTATGGGATAGGCTCTAGAAATAGCAGGGGAGAGTTATTAGTCGAATTCGCGGATAGAAATAATTTACGGATCATGAATACCTTCTTCCGCAAACGAGAAAACAGGAAATGGACCTGGAAGAGCCCCAATGGTGAGATTAAAAATGAAATCGACTTCATACTATGCGCTAAACCTGGCATCATTCAGGATGTGGCCGTCCTCGGAAGGGTGCGTTGCAGCGACCATAGAATGGTAAGGTCTAGAATTAGCTTAGACTTGAAGAGGGAACGGAAGAAGCTAGCGAAGAAGAAGACGATTAACGACTTAGCCTTAAGAGGGAAAGCACAGGAGTTTAGGATAGCGCTGCAAAACAGATATTCGGCTTTAACTGAGGAAGATGATCTTGATGTTAATTCAATGCACGATAATCTGACATCAATAATTACGGAGTGCGCAGTAGAAGTAGGCGGCAGGACAGTTCGAAAAGATACCGGGAAGCTATCTCAGGTGACGAAAGATCTGATTAAGAAGCGCCAAAACATGAGGGCATCTAACCCTGCCGATAGAATAGAACTAACGGAGCTATCAAATTTAATAAATAAGCGCAAGATAGCCGACATAAGGAAGTTTAATATGGAGAGAATCGAGCATGCTATAAAGGACGGAGGTAGCCTAAAAACAGTGAAGAGGAAAATAGGCATAGGTAAAAACCAGATGTATGCATTAAGAGACAAGCAGGGCAATGTCATTAGCAATATGGATAAGATAGTTAACGTAGCCGAAGAGTTCTACACAGACCTGTACAGTAGCCAATGTAATCAGAGCGTTAATGAGAAAGACAGCAGTGCACAGCAATGCGTCATCCCACCAGTAACGAAAGATGAAGTAAAGAAAGCCTTAGAAACAATGAAAAGGGGAAAAGCAGCTGGGAAGGATCGGGTAACAGCAGATCTGTTGAAGGATGGAGGGGACATGGTCCTAGAAAAACTAGCCACCCTGTATACGCAATGCCTTATGACCTCGACTGTACCAGAAGCTTGGAAGAATGCAAACATTATCTTAATTCATAAGAAGGGAGACGCCAAGGACTTGAAAAATTACAGGCCGATCAGCTTACTATCCGTTGCCTACAAAGTACTTACTAAGGTAATCGCTAATAGAGTCAGGGCAACGTTAGACTTTAATCAACCAAATGATCAGGCAGGCTTTCGTAAAGGATATTCCACAATAGATCATATTCACGCTATCAATCAGGTGATAGAGAAATGCGCAGAATATAACCAACCTCTATATATAGCTTTCATTGATTACGAGAAAGCATTCGACTCAGTGGAAACCTCAGCAGTCATACAGGCATTGCGTAATCAGGGGGTAGAAGAGCCTTATGTCAAAATACTGGAAGATATATACAGCAACTGCACAGCTACTATAGTCCTCCATAAAGTCAGCAATAAAATTCCAATAAGAAAGGGCGTCAGGCAAGGAGACACGATCTCGCCAATGCTGTTCACCGCATGTTTGCAGGAGGTATTTCGAGGCCTGAATTGGGAACAGTTGGGAATAAGAATAAATGGAGAATACCTAAATAGTCTGCGATTTGCTGATGACATTGCCTTGCTGAGTCACTCAGGAGGTGAACTGCAAATCATGATCAACGAGTTAGACAGGCAGAGCAGATCGATGGGTCTAAAAATTAACATGCAGAAAACCAAGATAATGTTCAACAGCCTAGCAAGGGAACAACAGTTCACAATTGGCAGCGAGAGCCTATAAATTGTGCCGGAATACGTCTACTTAGGGCAGGTAGTGACAGCTGATCCTGATCATGAGAGGGAGATAACTAGAAGGATAAGAATGGGGTGGAGCGCATATGGCAAATTCTCGCAGATCATGAGTGGCAGTTTACCAATATCCCTCAAGAGGAAAGTGTACAACAGCATGATCTTACCGGTACTCACCTACGGGGCAGAAACGTGGAGGCTAACGAAAAGAGTTCAGCTTAAGTTAAGGACAACGCAGCGAGCCATGGAAAGAAAAATGATAGGTGTAACGTTAAGAGATCGGAAGCGGGCAGAGTGGGTGAGGGAACAAACACGGGTTAATGACATCCTAGTCGAAATAAAGAGAAAGAAATGGGCTTGGGCAGGGCATGTAATGCGAAGGCAGGATAACCGCTGGTCTTTAAGGGTAACGGAGTGGGTTCCAAGAGAAAGTAAGCGTAGCAGGGGGCGGCAGAAGGTTAGGTGGGCGGATGAGATTAAGAAGTTTGCAGGCAAAGGGTGGATGCAGCTGGCAAAGGATAGGGTTAATTGGAGAGACATGGGAGAGGCCTTTGCCCTGCAGTGGGTGTAGTAAGGCTGATGATGATGATGATGATGATGAACAGGATTTAATTCACGACGTTTCGGCTGGAGGACCAGCCTTTTTCGAGTGTAGTACAGCGTTTGAAACACGCAGCTTTTATAGAGCGTGCGCGAGGTACAAAGTTACAGCAAAGCAAAAGTTCCCTTGGGAACACCTGCATTCAGGTTAGGAGACGCATTCTTAGATTGTCACCGATTCTCTCTCTTTGTAAAAAAATTTTTGTTCTTCCTGGTCTCTTCCGCCCCCCCCCCCCCCCCCCCTAGTTTTTCGAACTCGTGCTTTGCTGTAACTTTGTACCTCGCGCACACTATAATCTCACAGCTATCACTACGGAGTGCGCCGTAGAAGTCGGCGGTAGGACAGTTCGACAGGGTACCGGCAAGCTATCTCAGGAGACAAAAGATGCAATTAAGAAATGCCAAAGCATGAAAACATCTAACCCTACAGATAGAATAGAACTGGCAGAGCTATCAAAGCTAATCAATAAGGGCAAGGTAGCCGACATAAGGAAATTTCATATGGAGAGAATATAGCATACTCTAAAGAATGGAGGTAGCCTAAATGCGGTGAAGAGGAAACTGGGCATAGGCAAAAATGAGATGTGTGCGTTAAGAGACAAAAAGGGCAAAGTCATAAGCAATATGGATAAAATTGTTAAAGTAGCCGAAGAGCTCTACACCAATTTATACAGTAACCAGTGTAATTAGGGAGTTAATGAGAGAGGCAGTATCGCAAACCAATGGGACATCCTGCCAGTGAAAAAAAGAAACGAAGTAAAGAAAGCGTTAGGAGCAATGCAGAAGAGGAAAATAGCTTGTGAGGATCAGGTAACAGCGGATCTATTCAAGGACGGTGCGGATATTGTGCTAGATAAAAACTAAGCACCCTGTATACAGCAGTGCCTTATGACCTTGAGCCTACCAGAAGCTTAGAAAAACGCTATCATCATCTTAATCTATAAAAAAGGAGACGTCAAGGGCTTAAAAAAATTGACACACGATTACGCTGGTGAGTAATGCGAAATTTGAGAGAAGCTCTTCACACGCCACCTGCCACCGCTGGCAGGTGGCGTGTCACGCTGATAGCGACCCTCCAGGATTTTCCCGTCGCAGCCACCTTCCGGTTGTCCATTCCTCCGCACGTGGCGTTTCGCTCTGCTGATAACTGCCAACACGCCACCTGTCAGGTGGCCTGCCAGGTGTCAGGTGGCGTGTTACGCCCACGACGCCGACGACGACAAGAAACGCAGGAACGGGCGGTGCTCTAAAAAAATTCCCCTTTGCTTTCCTTCGTTACGACGAGCGTTGGCTTCCCGCATATTTATCATAACCAGCCCCTCAATACCTTACCCTTGCCTGCTCCATTTGTGCAAAACGTTTATTGAAAGCCTGCTCTGGGTGTCTTTTGATTTCAATTAATAAACAAAGAGCAAGTTAATCGGCGCTGATATCCGAAAAGGCCAGAAAATATGACGGGTCCATCCTTATCAAGAAATCCGTCTGCTGTCTAAGTCACAAGGAAATGACCGAGAACACAGATACTATATATTTCAAAGCGCCACGGTGATTGCAATGTAGTGCAAAATCGAGCGAAAGTGAAATTGAGAGAATCTCAGCTTTCGCTTGCCTCCAACGCTTCCAGCTCGAACGGACTACAGAGTCTTTATTTCGAACTCGATGTTAAAGCTTTTGTTGATTGGGGTAGTAAAACTTTATTGGATGCACTGGTGCGGGATTTACAGATGAGTGGAGGGTATCACCACTCCCTTGCCTGAGTGGTAGCCCTCATTCCGGGACATCATTGACGGTAGCCACTGCCCTCTCTCTTTGAACCAGAGCCCTCTGGGACTCCACGTCCAAGCAGCTGGACAAGGCCGCCTCCCAGCTCTCTCTCGTTGGATGATTTACTCTCTTTATTTGCGGATTTTTCTGGCAGGCCCATACCATATGATATGCGTCTGCCCACATCTCACAAAATTTACTGTACCCCGAACAAAGGAGCGTCTATGTGTTTTAAAATCGCAAGGCTTAGAAACGACCCCGTTTGCAGCCTTCTGAGGCGTCGTTCCTCAGTTATATCCAGACCCTTGACGGGCTCTGGGAACGTCTGCCTACTGAGGCGCAGACATGCTGTAATATCCGCATATGTGGTGAGCGGATTCGGTACAGGAGTCCCGGCAGAGTGTGGGAATTCAGTGGAACTCCGGAGAAGAGACGCTCGGGCGGCTGTGAGAGCAGCCTCGTTCCCTTCTATTCCCTGGTGCCCGGGCACCCATACCAATTGTTTTGTTCTCTGCATTGAGCTATGGTGCGCGTTTGGTAAAATTTTGCTGGCAAGCGGCGCTATTCTTCTCCTTATATAATTTCGACAGGCGTGTTGAGGATCAGAAATGGTGTGCGTGGCGTCTGAGTATGTGGCTGCCAGCGCTATCGCCACTTCCTCGGCCAACGCAACTTTACTAGTTTTCACCGAGAGTCCATCCACCTGCTTTCCCTCGTGTATGACCGCGACGGTGCAGATGCCCTCTTGCGTAGGGCCCGCCGCGTCTACATAATACGTGCCATTTTTGCTGCCGTAATACTCCTCTATAGCTCTAGCTCCTGCTTCTCTCCTACCTTGATTGTGCTCGTGATGCATGTTTATTGGTATTGATTTAACTAATAGCTCATCTCTCCAGTACTTGGGAATGTTACCTCTGTCTTCTGTTGTTGGTGGCAGCGCTATGTGCAGATCCTCGAGGACTCGTCTACCTACTTTGGTCGTTGATAACCGCATATACGTAAATTCGACTGCCATGCAAAGGACTGCCATCATCAACAAAGCTTCGACTACTCGAAGCTTTGTGGATGGGATGATGGCAGTCTTTTGCGTGGAAGTAGAATTTACGTATTCGTTTCACCACTCTGCTGACTTTAGCTACTTCAATCGTCTGCCTGTCATGTGTAAGCGCTCAGACAAGGCATATCGTTAACATTATTATACCTGTTTCTATCAAGCTCAGCTAAAAAAAATGTCCCATTTACGGAGTGGAGATAAGGAACTAAATGTGCGCTTAAAAGCAAGTCGTACTACTTATCAAAAGGCGGGGAACGCGGACTCCGACACTTAAGGATCACCGTGTCCTTTCCAAGTTTTCTGAGCAGAACTGCTCGGAGTTTCGTCGCTCTGTCATATTTATTTTAATATACGTGCTAAGGTTGTTTTTTTACCTACTGATAGCTCCGAAGTAATGGCTAAAGAAAACAGAGACTAGTTCCAGCACGACGGGCTTTCTTGGGGCTGCTCATGAGACCGGAAAAAAAGTAACCAGGTCAGCAACTCACGTCTACGTAGACGCCCGACAGCTTGTATGCCTGTCCTGGCGGCTCCTCGTTGGGCAGGTAGCGGAAAATTCCCGGTTGTTCTTGTACCACTTGACGGAGTACAGGTCGTCCGACTCGAGGTCGAAGGAGCAGTTGAGCCAGACCGGGTCGCCCCTGATCACCACGCCGGGCATGTCGAGCCGGACCAGCCGCAGGCCCTCACTCACGGCTACGAGTACAGGCAGAGCACGTGAGATTACACACAGCTGAAGCATTATCAAGCAGGTAATAGAACAAGAAATTTAAATTTTTGTAGTAGAGAATAGTGCGTCAGGGAGAAATACAGGTCAGGCAATTAAACAATACGTTATAACCGGGAAACAAATATGACAGCAATTTAGGCCTCATCGCATTTTTAAGCAATAAAATTTTCGCCTCCTTCAAGTGAGAAAACCAGCGGTGGTATTACTTTGCGTGGATACTTTTCCACGAATTCATCACCAACTATCGAAACTAGCGGTACCTGCAGAATGTCGTATATTGGACGCATGGAAAAACGGGAACAACACAGGCTGCTAACCATTTTGCACTAAAGAGAAGATTCCAAGACATTCCCGCCCTACACACGGCGACAGTCTCAGGACGGGCGAAGCTTTGGTACTGTTGGAAACCTATAACATCACTAACCAGCTGTAATCAGTCACAATACTGAGCTCTTTGCCATTCCTACCGAATGAGGCAGCGAAACCTCAGAACAAGATTGATTTGGCCTCCGCCTGGAACTCTAGGAAAAAGAAAAAAAAAGAGCAAAAGAACATCCTTGCGGGGTTTTTTTTTTTTTGTCTTGTCCTCGCTATCACAAATCAAGATTGTTCGCGAATAAAAGCAAAGGACTTGTACCACGAACCAAGACAAAGAAATCCTCGTATATTGCTGCAAAATAAAAACCCATTCTGGTTACAATTCATTACTAACTGTGCGTGGGACTTCATTTTGTCTCTGCTGACAACATTCGTTCGTCTCCAGAAGAAAAGGGGACACCAATTCTGGCAACCGAATCTTGTTTCCTTAAGTTTATCTCTGCTTGTGGTGGTGAAAGCGCTTTCTGCGCTACTTGGGCTCCTTATCGCCTTCCGTGAGCAGGTATATACAGACCGAAGAACGCAATAAGTGCACAACGCTACGCGATGCAGCGACCGCAACAACGTCAAGACGAATGTGCCCAATAGATCTGTAGTTCTCGGCACATTGTATCTGGCGAAAGAGCCGAAAGCTGCTGTCGTCAATACTGCAAGGCATTGCCTCGGAAGCGAGCATTATTTCCTCTCCCCCCGGCCGCTACTTTCATCCTTTGTGCAGAATGCATATTTCAGGAGCTACGCAGGGCAGCGACGCATACCGCTGCTATGCGTTTCTTCGCGAGCCAGGGGAGCCCTGTGAGATTGGCCGCCCATGGTAAGCGATTATTGATCGTTGCACAATGCATGCAGGCTTCCTGTCAGATGGCCTGCAGAAAGCTTTTTTCCTGAACCTATGCTAGACAACAATTGAAAAACTTCAGCCCTGTATTCTCGGGAGATAGGAAAGAAGTGACGCTCAGGATGGACCATGCCGTAAGAGCAAGATTATGACGACGACGATGATTTGTTTGCAATGGCGCAAAGGCAGTTGAGCCAGTAAACTGTATGGTCAAAGTATTTGGTCTGTACGAAGGGGGCAGACATGCGCCCATTTTTCTAAGTACAGTAGAACATCGTTGGTAGGTTCCCGGCTCATTCATTCAAAACCGCGGACAATGCCAATGTCCTATGGAGTTTCTATGGAGAACCATACGAGAACTACACCAATGAGCTTACATACGAGCGGGCCGGATCTGGGGGACGCAGCTTGAAGAGCAATAACGATGCAAAAATTTGAGGTGGTTTCTGCGCAGTGCAGTATTGCAAAGGGGCGAAGCATTTAAAAACGACGCGAAAGAAATGCTAGAAAACTTCGCCATTCCAGTCGGCGGGCCGGATATGTGGCGAAGCTCATTTTTCGCTAAGTTCCGACTGCCGCTCTAGTGCCGACTGAATTCGGCGAGAATTATGAAATAAGCTTTTCTCACGTTGTGCCAAAAATACTAATTCGAATTGACATTTTCTATGAAGTAGGATTGTCAATAAACACCTTTGTACCTCATTCAACGGCTTCATTATTCAACAGTATGCGGTTTGGATTATATCTTTTCACAGATAATACGTACTTCCCTGCATTTTCATAAAAAAACGCTTTAATAAGGTTATACTGTACTTCGATACAGAGAAGCTTAGCAGGAGGTGAAGGTGGAAGCATTTATTGAAACAAAGAGAGAAAAATTGGAGGGGACACTTAACGCTCCACCTTAAGGAAATGACGCGACAGATTTAATGGATTAATGACCATATATGCGGAATTGGCCATTCTCTACTTTACATTTATATATACGGAGGAGTTCTCATACCACTCCTGGCGCAGTGGTGCAATTGATGCGCCTCCGCCCTGTGATTGCAGGTGCTGCCACCGGTGGAGTTTGTGCGACCCAGTTCGCACAACCTCGAGCTACCCGAGCAACCTTTCGGGACCAATCATTGTTTTAAGTTCCGCCTGCCATGGCGGTCAGTTTGTTCACAAACCGATGCGCAGGTTGTGATGACACCACAAGGTTACGTGACCTACCGGTGGCCCACCTAGGCTGCTTCTCAGACTATTTCTCGCTCGCAACGCCACCGACGACGACGACGCCGCCAGATTTTCTACAGAACGGTAGCCTTAACGTTACCGCGTTAATAATCGACGGTCGTTGCGAGAGAGGGTAGAGGTGCTTCGATGAGCATGCACAGGGAGATGATGCAGGAATCCCCAAGCAACTCTCTACGACCACCTTTACGGTGTTTGAGTGGATGAAGCTCACAAAAGACACGGCACATAGGCAAAGACGGACACGACACAGGCGCTACTTGCAACTGTTTATTGGATTCACGCACGGCTTATTTATAGCCAAGAGGTAGGGGTGATGAAAAAAAAAACACAAGCAAAGGGTAAAAGATACTGGCGATGGTATGGATACTGCATTGTAGGGAACAAAAGTGACTCAAATCTTTCTAAACTTATCTAAAAATATACTCTCATTCTTATGTATAACTAGCGATGGGGTGCTGATGCAGGAACTCCCGCCTTTTTTAATCCGGTGGGCTTCTAGCAGTTCTCGGGCAGTCTTATCTTTACTTCTGCAAAGGATTTGAGTTTCCTGGAGCTTTGGTTGACAATTCTTCTTCTCTTCTTTGCCGCAGTCCTTGCAGTGATGCGCAAATGTGACCCGGTACCAACTCTTAGTGATCGTTTGTGCTCGGTTAAACGTGCATTAATACATCGGCCTGTCTGGCCGATGTACACCTTTCCACAGGTCAACGGGATGCTGTAAACCACCCCCACAGCGCATTTCAGAAACGGGTTTACATGCTTAATTTCACATTCTGTTGATTTGGCATCATCATTTCCAATCATCATTTCCAAGCAAGTAGCGCCTGTGTCGTGTCCGTCTTTGCCTATGTGCCGTGTCTTTTGTGCGCTTCATCCACTCAAGCTATGAACCAACTTGCCCAAGAACGTGTTCTACTACAACACCTTTACGGTGATCGTAGAGGTGACCCTTAACAGCGCTCTACGGCGTGTTTCAGTTTTTGCAATTTAAACGTAGTAACCTCAGAAGACAACCACCCTTTATTTGCCTAATCTTGAACTTGATCCGCAACTGACAGTGCTTGTAGTGTTTGTGGTGTTTGTACAGTTGTCTACACATCTGTCTCGAGCGATCGAGCAGTGCTCTCTATTGTACATTTATGACAGTCGCCGCTGCTAGACGGACTCGGTATAGCTTTTGAAGAGATGAGGAGTTAAACACGCTCCATGTAAATGCGCATGCGCGACAAGATCTAGTTTCGACCCCTAGGCCACACTTAAATGACGCCACTATACTGCCCGGTGTGTTCTGAGCGCTCTAGGCAGGAGTATGGATGACTGCACATGAGTCGTTTGTGCAGTCTGGTTGTCAAGGACTCGGCAGTTATACGTCTCACATCAGCTTGCAGTAAATGGGCCTTGTCAGTGGTCCAGCACCGGAGCTGAAACACAAGTAGGAATAGCCGCTTGAGCTGCTGTGTTAGACTGTTGCTCTCGCCACATCGTGGCGTTCCAGGGTTTATTAATGCGAGATTTCACAACTTTTATTTACGTATGAACACGACACTATGCTACTCAAGAAAAATTGTTAAACAGAGGCTGCATGACGCTCATGAATTATTGCAGTACTGTCGATTGTTTTTGCTCCTATTGCTGAACACTCTTTAGTGGGAAGGAAAAGAGAGACTGGTTTCTCTCTTTATCATTTCGCTTTGCATTGCTCTCAGTTAACTTCAGGCTTCATGCTACTGAGCAATGCCTCGAAGAGATGCTTCCTCGCTCCACTTCCCTTAGCCTCCCTGTGTTCCTTTTTCATCCCGACGAATCTATCTTTCCTCCTGCATTCTAGTTTCCCTTGGGCCAAGCAGCGGCAGTGTGACAGCTACATCACTCACGCTACACGGACAGTACTGGCGGTCGGTGAGCAACAACGACCGCTTGAGGGGATTTTTTATTCGCGGTCGCATTAGTTCTGAGGAAATGCACACGTGAAAAGGCAGCTATTGAGCCAGCGCGGCAGCGAACCAGACTGGTAGCGAGGCAGTAAGCGAAAAAACAACAATCAAACGAATCGACAAAATAAAGCATTGCGCCAGTGAGTGTGTTAAAGGATCAGTCATTGCTTATTCAGCACGGCGGTGGTGAATATCACGTGGCAGCGCCCATTGGCGGGATGACCACCCGCCGTTCTGAAAGGTCCAGAGATGCAGGCGTTTGTGACTATGCGAGGAACGGGGATTGAAACTCACGGATGAGTTGTGTCGCGCAATATGACGGTCGATCCAGGAGTAGTCGCTGCAGCTCTAGATCACGTTTTCGTTTTATCGTTAGCGGGCAAAAAAAAAAAACTCACAGGGACACCTAATTTCATTATCTGTTTAGAACCTCTTGATGCCTTTGCCTGGAGTGACGTCAGTTTTTTATCTGGTGACGTCCCTTCATTCCATCCAATGGGAATGCTCCCATCTGGTAGCGTCGGTTCCCCCCCATCCAACCAGCCAATGGGCATGCTCCAGTCTGGTGACGTCATTCCTTCTAGCTAATCAGCAAATTTAGCTTCCGATGGCACATTTCCTTCCCGACGAGGCTATTAATGCTATCTCATTAATAAAACAACGTGTTTCGAATATGGGGGACAGTGTTGTCTTTCTTGCTCACTTTTTTCGACTCTGCGAACTCTGCATGGCGGGCTGCTAAAGGTTCAGGTACCCTAGCCTTATTACGGCACTGAGATACACCACCCGATTTTCGATAGCGCTCTAGATGTGTCTCAACACCGATTTATCTGGTCAGCATCCTATGACAACGAGACAAGATGATGAAGCAGCAGGAAAATGGAGCCTCGAAAATTATACTGTAAGCCGCCCAAATCGCCGATAGTGGTGTGGCGATCATCAAGCACTGTGACCATCACGTGTACCCATACATGAATTATGCTGATTTCGAAAAGATAGTGCATATACTCCGGCTGGTTCAAAACAAGAGTAAAAAAGAGGATATGTTGCAGATGGTCTCGAGAAGTCGCTCGCGAACCTGCATGCACGGTGTCTCTCAAGGTTCACGTAAAGTAGGTACTTGCTAACATCTATGGCGACATTTCTCAATTTATTCACTCAGGCAGACATCGTACAGAGTCTGTCGTACGGGTAGAGGCTGAAAGCTAAAATGCCTGACGCGGCCTCTACTCCTCTCTAGTTCAGCGTAGCGTATGTACAAGATATGAGATAACAAACCATCAATAATGGCATTAGATATGCACAGGTAGACGTGAAAAAAAGTAATTTGAGTGCACCAGAACTCATAAATTCGAACGAAATATAACAACAGCATATTACGAAATACTGCAAGAAAAAGAAACGAGTGTTGTTTATTGTAAAAATCGTCATACCTTCCACCCCTACGAGGGAACCGGTGTTCCCCCCCTTATACGCAATATTTTCACTTCAGGTATTACAATGTCACGGCTTACATAATCTTCACTCGTTCGGTTGTTCCAGTCCAGTTACTTCTTAATCTTGTGCGGTGGCACGTAAGTGCCGTGAACGATAGGATGCCTCGATGCAGTTACTTTGGCAAGCAACACAGCATCGAGGCACCCTAGTGCACAATGAAGCGATTAAGTCGACGAAGGTGCGCACAGCATCTGGAATAAAGCAGTTCGCGTGCAGCTCTCTTGAAATACAAACCGTCTCCCACGCCCGAAATGCTTCTAGCTTCAATTCTCAGCAACTTAAACGAACACCATCCAGAAACCGCCCGTCTCAACAGGGCTGCTTCATTCTGTCCTACCTTGGATACACATTTTCACGTCCATCATTTGACACTACTGTGCTCTCGCCATGAGCACATGCGAACTCTGTAGTACCTCCTGTCACACAAAATATGGACCTGACTCGTCATTCGAGTTTCCTTGAACAGCCTAAGCAAATTCTTATTTACTCAATGGCAGCCAAATAGGAAGACACACGTGAGGGGCAACATGAAACCGAGCTCAACCGAAACATTGCGAAAGCTACCACGTCAATGATATCCGGGAGATAAAAAAAAATGGCACTAATATAGCACCGAGAGGGATTCAAACCAGCGACGTCACAAAAAGAGCAGTTTCGTTTTCGATGCTTTACACCTTTCGGATATAACCGCAATCGCTTGCGCTGTTAGCTCTAACTGGTAGCTTCACGCGCCATGTGTTTGAAATCGTTGTCTCAGCAATCGTTCTTGCGTTCATTGTAACGGCTCGAATGTCTGCAAAGGCTGCTTAAGGTATGAGGTCACTTTTTCAGAAAAAAGTGAAATTTAGTTCCTCGCGAGTAAAATTCATTTTTCTGTTACACATATGAAGACAGGAGTTGTGCAATGAACCAAAATATTTATAATATCATCAATCGTCAATGTGTAATAGTGGAATGACCATGAACAATGGTTTTTGTATAAACACCTTCTGAGAAAAAATGAAGCAGTAAAAAAGCAAATAGCACGGTTTTACTTACTGTGGTTCATTGCACAGTTAGGCATACAAGAGATGAGTGCAGAAGCTTTGAATGAAAATCTTGTAGAGGGAAAAGGTTAGGATTGCCCGCGTAAGAAGGAATGGCAACAAAGTGAATTTCGAGAAAAACGAGAAAGAAGATCAGAAATCACTACAAATGCCGTAAATTAATGTCCAGCATGGGTAAAATCCGCTCTATTTGTGGCCCAGCCCCTCCTGAGTCTTGATATTTGCTTAATTTTGGTCGCGTGGCAGCTCGTTTTTGTTATGTTTTTTTTTTTGTGGAAACAGTATAGACCCATAGGAAGACCTCCGGATACGCTGTTGGTCACTTGTCAGGCAAGTTTTGTGTGTACAGACCAGGTTTGATTCCAGTGTGGCTCGAAACGTCTAGCGTATATCTGTTACGGTTGTTTAAATTACACATGCCATCATACAAATCAAACTTCAGTGTTAGTATCCCGACGTAACTATAGAATGTGTTCCAAACGTCTGGCGTCACTGGTGTGAGAATTTTATTTATTAAAGACAAACAAAACTAGAGATAGAAGATAAGCAACAGTCATCATAAATCAAAAATGAGAAATGAACGAGAACGAATAACTAATAATACAAAAAAAGAAATTTTTATTTGGCCGGAAAACTTCTAGTTTCGGTTTCGCGAGATGCGCAGGGGGTTACAACCTTGGCTGTGTCTTTTTAACGGTAATAATTAGTAACATAACTTTTATTGCACTTCATTCAGGAACCAACCGAAATTTTGACGAAAAAAAATTTGAAAATTTTAATTTTATTAAAAGTATTGCTTTGTTTTCATGGGGTTTAATGTCTCGTAGCGACTAAGCCTATGAGGGACGATGTAGTGGAGGGCTCTGGACTGACATCGCACAGTACACGGGCCTCTGGCATTAAGCCTGTGTCGAAATGCGATCGCCGCGGCCGGGATCAAACTCTCGTCCTTCGGGTCAGCAGCCGAGCATCATAACCACTAAGCCAGCGCGGCGGCTACTGTTTGAAGAGTGGCGGGCCAGCGCTATGGCTCGCCAAACAGTGAAAGCATGCAGCGAGAGACGCTGAACGCACTCCCTAGAAAAAAAAAAAGAAAGCGGCTGAACGCGGCTGAACGCGGCAGCCCATAAACAACCAATAGCAGAGAAGGAAGCCGAGCGCGCTGTCCAGCTAAGAAAAGCAGTGGATGACAGAGGCACCTTAATCTTCCCAGCTCGAAGAACACAGGCAGGCTAAAGCGGCACACGTTCAGCAGCAGAATCAGTTGACCTGCAACCGATTGCGGATGCCACCATCTACGAGCCGTCGAAGAAAGCGCTGGACCTTTTCTATACTGCACTTCTTGCCTCAATAAGCAATTAACTTTTAAATTTTTCGTTTTCCTCTTCTACGTTTTGTGCTTCTGGACGCCTCTGCGTATTGGGAACTAGAAGCTCGAAACGTGAACTATATGCAGCTGGCAGCAAGAACACTTCGTTGGGTGGTATTCGCACGGGTGTTGCAACTATAGCGCAGCGCACACACAGGTGAAGATGGCAACGCTAGAATCTCGCCTTATCTATTTATAGCGTTTGCCTCGGCATCAAAAAAACAGCGCCACAACGCCCGCGGTTTCTCCGTGTCTGATAGCATCCGATCCTGCCGCACTTAGCACTGACAACTCATGCGCCGAAGCGCTGTTCACTTTTGCGGCGCAAATAGACGAACAGGCAGGTTGCCACGATATGAGAGGCGAATGCCCTAAACACAGGGTTAAGAAACTACAACTGTAGCAGCCGTGGCTCTCAGCAATGATTCATGGCAGTTGCTCAAGTAAATTGATCGCTCCTAAACCTAGCTGGGCTGGGCTTATTGATCGGCCCTCACAAGCCTTCCTGTCTGCTTCATCTCCGGCACCCCTGCCCGCCGTCTTAACTTTTCTGCCCTGCTTCCTTTCCTTAGAACTGGCACTCATCCGCAAAGAACGGAATGCAAGTCACGTCTGCCTATCACGTGCGCCCGCTCTCCTGCATATTCTAGCTCCTCCCGTTGATTGGAGCGGCGTACCAGTGTACGTAGTGCTAGCTGCACTCGAGTGAACGCGTAATCCGAGCACCACATTGGTATCTGTTTGCACGCCTGTATTCTGTGAGAGCGGTTGTGTTTAGCTTTCAAGAATCTAATCTGACGCGCTGAAGACTGACTACTTGCTTTAGGAATGTGTTGAGCTGGAACTTTGTACTTAAATTTCTTCAAGTTATCGCTAGCTCTGGACTCCAGCTCGGCTTGAAAGAGAAGAATATAGCTATACATGTGTTTCGTAACCATTTGACAGCTTAATGGGGACACTGCTTTGCCACCCAAGTTGCGGCTTTGAAAAGAATGGTTCAAATGAGCCTCGCTGCTTATAGAGGAATGACTTCACTTCCATGCAAGGACGTGGACTACACGGTTATTCAATTAGACGTAGGCACTTTGGTGAAAACCTGTTCAGTCAGAGCGATTCAGACACGCATGCCCAACTTGTTAGGTGCGTTAGTCGAAAAACATGTCGCTCGTAACCATGTAATTGCTAAACAACGAATTACATATTCATATATGCCAAGTTACCCTGCTCTGAATATCTGTCGTCCCGTAAAATGTTCGCCATCGGCAAAAATGAAGTGAGTGCCATGTCACCGCCCACCCGATTCTTGCACCTCAATATGTGCCTTCTTTAATGTACCATTTCCCCGTTGCGTAGCTTAAATATAATTTTGCAGTCGTTTCCTTTTCACCACCAGGTAAGGCAGGGTTATCCCTTTCCTTGCATCTGAGAAACCTGCCTGCACATGTACCGTTTATTTATCGAATAACTAATGATCAAACCTTCCCCCCTAAAAAAGAATCACAAGGCAGCTACGAGCGCGTAACGCGAATGTTTGAGCGCTAGCTCTGGCGTCACAGCAAAGAAACATTTTAGAAGCGTGATGTTTTTTTTTTTCTTGTGAAATCAGACAGCCGGGGGTGAATCTCGATTTGTCCAGGGCTGCAACGATGCTCTGAAGTGAACTTCTTTAGAATTATTGCTTACAGCAGTGACAGCTGACCTGTGCATTCGCTTAGACACTCTAGTTACGGCGTACGAACTTGAACCCTCGTGTGAACACGGTAACACGAACCACCTTTGCAGGATGAGGTGTTTGTAGCTGAGCTTGCCCCAAGACGGGCACAGGGGAGTTAGCGAAGCTTCAGCCGAGCGCAAACCACTAAGAACGCCGGGCACCGGGCTGGGTGGTGCTTGTAGCCGCCCGTGTCCGGCGGTGTGTTTCGAACCAGTCACTTCTTGCAGCCGAACCGGACACCCAAGTCATTAGACCACCTGTCGCCTCCCACCCCCTCCTCTCTCTTACTCCAGTCCTCTAAAAGTGGAAAGAGGATTTCTCTACGCCCACTTTGCCATTTGCCACCTGAGGCAGGTGGCGCTGCGGGCGCTGACGACGACGCGAAATGGAACAAGCTAATATGAGCTAGCGCTCTCAAATTATTCACCAGTGAATTTATTCAGCGAGAAAAACTACGGCCGTTGGATAGCCTTCGCATGTAATTTAAAAATGGACAACCATGAAGCCGTGAGGCACGTCAAGCGTGGGGAAAAACCGCTAAAAACCTCGCGACGATATTTTGGACAGCTACTGAGATAACTTAGGCGCCTGTAATAACGGCTGGGCACATTCTACTGAGCGGAGATGACGGAGTGAAAACGTTGTGAAAACAGCTTTTGAAACATAGGTTGCTCGCAACCATACGGGGCCCCGTACCCTCCCCGTCACAGCAGAATAGTACGTGCTTGTTGGAAATCTCTATTTCTGTTAAATAGCTTCGTTAACGTCGCACTCTGTCTAAGCTACTCTTGAGCCCGCGACACCACAAGTTTCCGTACTTTTTGCCGTAAGCTTGTAGCGCAGTATAAAAGGGACTAAAATTGACGGGGACACCTAATATTACCTAACTTGTTGACAAGACTGTCGATTCCTTTGACGGATGTGACGTCACTTCGGTCCAGCCAATGTGAATTATCCACTCTGTGAAAATTACCTGCCTTAAACCAATGGAAAATCTTATGGCCAACATGTCTTCAGTGCGCTAGCACTAGATGTCTCGCAAGCGAAAAAGCTGTGCTGTCTGGGGGTGAAGCCTCCACCTGCCACGGCTGGCAGGAGGTAAAGTGGAGAGGGGGCAATTCCCTCTCCACTATCAGCGGAGAGGGAAATGCAAGTGGGAGAGAGAAGACGAAGGGAGGGTGACAGGCGAGAGATTGCGGATGGCAAAGTGGAGAGCAGGAAGTCCTCCTTCCCTTTCCATGCGCTAGCACTGGGTGGGTCACCACCGAAAAAGCTGTTATGTGTCCTGGTGAAACCTGGTGGTGCATTGGTGAAGGAGGAAAGCCGGTTTCGCGGCAGGTGCAGGCGAGAGGAAAGGCAGAAACCGTGTCGGGCCATGGCTGGCGCTTACGTTACTGCAGGACAGTCGTAAGTAATTTCTGCGACTGGTCCATACATATTGTGCTAGCGCACTTACGTCGCATTTAGTTTAACGAAGTGAAGGTTTTTTTTTTTCGAGAAGGTTTTTATCCTGCCGCATTACAAAAAAAAAACAATACGAATGAGACCGTATTGTGACGTATAAATAATAGAGAAGAAGCTCATTTATTTTCCAAAAAAAGGGGGATAATATAAAAAGTAGTACCACCCGCATACAGGGTCGGATTGACGCATCCTTCGTCTTGTAAGCGGACGGCTCTACAGCGCAGTTGTTACCGCTTGCTAAAAAGGTAGATAGACGGGAACTGGGCAAGCGTAAAGGTCACTGGGCACTGTAGTGGAAAATATCAGTATGCGTTCCGCGCCACGCTTTGGGTCGAATACGAAATAAGACCGAGCTCTGCCACACCGGCAAATGTTACAAAACACCCCCCCCCCCCCCTCAAAAAAAAAAAAAGACGAAGCGCATTTCAGGCTTTCTAAGGACGTTACAGGAACGCGAGAGAACGACGGTGAAGAAAAGGAAGAAAAAGTTTGCCAGGGAAAAACACCAAGGGAATGAAGGAAGGCAGAAGAGCTGTGTCGCGAGGGTCAGCAGGAATGGAGCTGACCGCCGCCAGACGGCGCGGTGACTCGCAAAAGTCTCCGTGTCATTCCCAGCACGTCGTTACGACGCAGCTCGAACGGAGCGGTCACAGGCGGCCGGGAGTGTGAATTGGGAGTGCGAGGAAGGGAAGTATTTGTAAAAGCGAGCTTCCCCTTTTTTTCTTTCCTCCCTTCCTTTCGCGGGAACAGGGATCGGGAGTCGCGGATCTTTCATCCTGTAATGTGCGTGCGCTCCACTTTTACAAATTGCGATGCGCGACGCGACGTTGCCGTCGTTGTCCGCGCTACCGGTTTCCCCCCGAAATGGAGGAGGTCGCGTTGGTGAGGAAAAAATAGCGAGGAAGGAAAATTCGATTGAGCCTTTTTGTTGTCAACGTGACGTGTACGTAGGCAAAAATGTGCGGGTAAGAAGAAAGCGGACATGAGAGAGAAAGAATACGGGGAAAGCGTACACAAGAAATTGAGAACGCAGTCGTATAATATGTTCCACGCATTATTTCCTTCTTTACCGCAGGAAGACAGACGATTTCAGGGTGGTGTGCATAGAAATTTTTCCACTCAATTTTAAATATTTTTCTTTATGCGGGACAACATAGTATAGCTAGAAGAATTCCCTTCTCAGTGATGGAAAGAAGAAAACAGAATGTACAGGGTCGGTCAGAAGTTCCCAGGCCAAAATCTCTATAGAGGATAGAAGTGTCGTTCTCACCTTTGTGAACTTTGATTTCATTATTGTTATCATAATAGGCAGGATATGCCACTAAAAAGCAGACCCTGTTGCATGGGGACTCTTCACAAACCCTGTACGTTGCTTTGGAAACAAAAACAAAAATCTTTGGAAATATTTCAGTCTCGCACAAACAGTCACAAAAATATAAACATATCCAATCAGAAAACAAAAGGATAAAAATCTAGAAAATACGCTTTGCATTCCTATGCCAACAGTGAGCCTTCAAAGTTAAATGACTCTTCATAAAAACTTTCCACTCAGCAAAAATAAATAAATAAATAAAAACAGCTGCTCTCGCGCAGGGTTTTAGGCTACAGTATACTTCGCAGTGCGTTGCCAAGGTGGGCCCTCGGGCCGTCTTGCAGAAAACTGCATCCGCTACACTACTGGTGGTACCGAATCGTTCAAACATGCCCTGTACCTTAAGAGAGGTCCGGAAAGAAGTGATGGTCATCGGTAACGGCGGAAACGGAGGTTACAGACGGGCACCTATCGATATAGTCCGGGCTGGGTGGTCCAACGACCTCTGTTCGAAATAAACTAAGACGAATGGACGTCATACTTCCGCACAAAGCTGCAGGCACTTGCATCTAGAAGGCGTATCAATGATGCAATATGGCAAGAACACCGTCGCTGCTAGACAGGGTCAGCGCGAGACGACGACACTACCTTGGGCGCCGTGTTTTCCGCGATCGCTCCATGTTGACAGGTTTTGTGAGAAGCTTAAAAATACCCCCTCACATGGCTGACCAAAAGCCCGACTCCGAAACTGACGTAGAGCCTTTTTTAAACATACTAAATTCCGTTGCTTGTCCAGAAGCAGCCAGGATTGTTCGCACAATGGTTCAGATTGAAAGCCTTTAATAGGCGCGGTAAGGAAAAACGTGCATGGACCGTCGATGACTAATGCCAAAATGTCAACGCGTACTATTTTTAAATTTCTGTGTTTAGCTCGCATTTCTGCGTAATTTTTTATCTGATGGCATATCATAAATTACGTAGATGTTTAAAATGTAAAAAAAATGATCATCGGTGTAATTATTCGCAAGGACTAACCTGAACGCCGCGAAACAGCCGGCATTTCTGCATAAATGCTCTTCGAAAGAAAGCAGTCGTGGTTGTATACGTTACATCAGTCTGTGACAGTGTTACTTAACGGCAACTAAAGGTAACTGGAACTGTAGAAATGTACATCGGGGAATTACCAGCAGTACGCGATAAGCTCGAAAATTGGAGGGACACTTAAACTCCGCCTTAAGGGTATGACGCAATAGCGGTAATGGGTTAATGCGCATATGTGCGGTATTGGTCATTCTCTACTTTACATTCATAGATCCCTGGGCGTCCTCGTACCCCCCCCCCCCCCCCCCCCCCCCGCGCAGTGGTGCAGCGTTTTAAGCGATGCGCCCCTGAGATGGCAGGTGCTGCCACCGGTGGGGGCTTGTGCGATCTAGGTTGCTCTTCCCGAGCAAAAATCTTGCGACCAATTATTAACTGCCACCTGGCACGGTGGGCAGTTTGCTCACAATCCTGTGGGCAGGTTGTGATGATGCCACAAGGTCACGTGACCTAGGTGGCTCACCTGCCTCCCAGGCTGCTTCTGTGGGGATTTTTAGCTCACGGTCAACGACGGCAAAGACGACGACGACGCCGTCTTTACTGAGACACGAGCTATCCTTAACGCTGTCACGTTTCGCGCAGTTTACCCTTTTCATTCGATAAAAGGGAGGCTTTCCGAATCGCTTTGTATCCTTGCGATATACAAACGACGACAAAGCGCACTAATGCGACACTTCCTCCAAACAGCAAAGACTATACACTTCACCTGAACACCGGCTTTGTGTGGTGTAGATAAACGACAAACATGGGTTTGTCAGGAACCTTCAGTTTTGGTAGGCACTCCTACCATCAACACACTAACGTATCCACGTGTAAGAAGAGCTTCAAATGGGCCTAGTTGGTTTGTAATCGGTTCCTGAGAAGGAAGGCACTTGCGTAAGCGACCCGTCGGTAGTGCTGACGAAGCGAGAGATAAACTTTTTAAAGAAGTGAAAAGATTCCGTCCTCTACGCATGCCTGTCAGCAGAAGAAGATTAGACTACTCATCTCCATGAAGCTACTTGTTTTTGTGTCTTTTCATCTCAACAATTCATATAAAACGAATTTCCCACGCAATAAAATCAGTTGATAGTTTGCGCCCTGTCTGTATGTGTCGTTCTTGTCTGTGTAAACGTTGAGTAGCGCCATAACAATGCCGAAGATATCCACGTGTCTTCGGGCAACGAGTCACTCCGAGCTAGGAAGGCGACCACGACCCAACGTCGTCCTCAGAGATGACGCTTTTTCGGACATGTATAGGACGATCGACCGTTGGGCCCACGGTCAATTTGCTTCGACGCGCGTGGGAGTGCTTGACTAGTGGAATCAGGGGTGGGGAGGAGGAAGGCATCGCTTCCGACGGGGAAACAAATTCCATTAAGCTCGGCGAATTACACGCACGACTTGCCCGGAACATTAGACACTCGCGGTTCTTCGGATTCGATGGCCCGACGCACGCATCGGACGACCACCACGACAGACGAGCGGAACGCTAACCAAGTGGCGAACGTCCGCGCAAAGCCCCATCGACCGATCTTTCCGGTCTGACGGGACGACACAGCCACAGAATGCACAAATGCGTTCCGCTGTGACGATTGATTCTTCTCGACTTGGCCTCAAATGGGTTCCGCTGGCAGTGCATTACAGATGGCGTTGCGCATAGGCACAGTGAGCTACGAGGTAAGAAGATTCTAGGTTTACACCTGAATTTTATTGTGTCAGTGCATTTCATCAGCTGTCGAAAAAAGGGAAAAGACAGCTTCAAGGGGCACTGTGAACTAATTCGAGTTGGTTTATAGCGATTGAACACTATACCTCGTTCTATTGAGAGAGGGGCTACTTTGACTAAGGCGGAGCTTTCGCGAGCTAGAAAACGTCAAGAAAAACTACATCGGCAATGGGTGCGAATTAAGCTATCCGCGCAACGGCGCTCCCCTTTATGTTTGACTTTGCGAGAACGCTGTTCGTCCGTTAGCGCACGTTTAAAAGGCGGGGGCTCCGTCGACGGGGGCAACTTCGCCAGATGTTTCCCTCTTACGCTTGCGATACTCCCGAAAATAAGCTGCGTTCATCTGGCGATGATGTTGGATTTCACCAAGCAGCTTTGCGTTCCGCATCATGTACGGCTGCATTTTGCCGTTGTCGAGAGGTTGAGGTTCTTGCAGCTGCTGGTGGGGTTAGCCTTGCGGAATCTGCCGGAAATTGCTCCACCGTAGCGACACCTAAATGCTGAATATGGACAACAAACCAGGCACATTTCTCACATATGACTGATCTGCATGGCTCTAAACACAATCACCTGTAAACGTCATTAGTCAACTCCTCTGTCACCATCTGGAGTCCACATCTGAGTCCTGGTGGAACTTTGAAAGAAGTCATGAAGCCTCCTTTCAACACGACTGTTTTCCACGCGGGTAGACAATGCCCTGAAGGGAACTGTGAGGGGCTCCTGTATTCTTGAGGGAAGCGAACAACACACACATTTCGGCGTTGTACACTGGGCAGCACATAAGACAACGTTCTATATCACCGCACACACCACATGTGGAACACAGCGGAGACGATGCCAGGCCCGTCTTATAGACCCACGCAGGGGTACGAGCAGAGCCCGTGCGAATGCGATGTAGTAATGTGGACTGGGATCTTTTTAGTCCCTTGGCCACACAAGGCTTGTTGGGTGTACTCCACACGGTTCTGCCGTTGCCGACACTTCTTATCACGCTTACGAGCGCGCTGCATCTTAGCTTTGACTGCGGTTGATCCGACGGTTCCATGTTTTTTCCATGGCGAAGGAGCTGCACGCCCTGAGTCGCGACCTCCGCTCTGAGCTGCAAAGACGACGGCCTCGTGAGGACCATTAATGCTGCGTTGTAGCTGCGTTGTGACGGATGACGCGATGGTCATCGCGGTTGAGTTCCCTAAAACAGCTTTCCAGCGAAAAAAAATGAAAGCAGGTATCGCCACCAGAGGTCGTTTTCACTAGAAAGCTGACAGTTGACAGCCGTGCGGTGCGGACGCTTGTTTTCGGTGCTCCTCGGATTACGCGTGTTGACCGGGACCGGACGGACGGACGACTGCGAGAGAGCCGTGACTGCGACAAACAGATGGGTTCTTTCCTTTAATATATTTCAGAGTTTAGATTCAGGCTAGTTTTAGATCTAGGCTAGTTAGGTGAAGTGCTCGCGAAAGAACAGGTCAGTGCCCTAACGGCCGGGCCTTTTCGGGCCGGCAGCTATAGATTTGCAGGGCTCATTCGTAAGTTAACTGGTTTAGACAAGTAGTTAGAATTTCTGTTCTAGGTGTTCGGCTTTTGCGGTAGGCAGAATTTTATTCGAGCACGTGGTTGCAAGTGGTTTTCTTTTTTTCTAGCATTTTGTGGTAGCAATAATAGAGTGATGTTAAGATGGTCAAGCAACTGAAGGTTAAATGCAAGGAGTGAGGCGTCGGTGAATTTGAAGGAAACGCGGTTCGAATCTGTAGAGGAGGCCGCAGGCGTGGATTTTATGTGCAAATGCCGCGTATTAGGTGCACGGCTGGAGAGGTCTGACGAAGCGAACACCAGTCTAGCGTTACGTATGGATGCTCTAGAAAAAGAGCTACAGGTAGAGAGGGCAGAGAAGCGCTAACTCCAAGAGCAGCTTAGTGAATTGTTGGATGCAGAAATGGCTGACACCGCCAAGCGAAGCCACATTGGCGGACATTCCAGCGCCAGCCACGTGGATGGGGCCTGCGCTGGCATGGACAGCGATAAGGAGTTAGGTCAGGCGGGTTCAGACAGGAACAGCTACGCACACGTGGCAGCTAGGAAGTCTGGAGGCGATGGAGAGGAGGGGAACAAGCTAACTTCCAGGAATGAGGTCGCAGTCACAAATAAGAGGCGGCATAATAATCCGGAAGTTAGGATGGAGGAAGAGAATAGCCAAGTGCTTATCGGTGGTGACTCAAATATGAGTAGGTGCAAAAGAGCTATAATAGAGCGTGTAAAGGGTGATAACCGGGTAGCAGTCGGGGCATTCCCAGGCAGGACTATGGACGCAGTACTGAGAGAGACAAAAAGCGAACTTTCTAAGAATGTTGCAGAGCGCAATTTGTCGTGGTAGCGGCGGGGCTAAATGTTGTCGTGAATGGTGAAGCCGCAGGAACAGATTCACGATGTTGAGGGAAAATGTTTAGAGGGAGATGACACTGTGAACTACATTGCGTCAGTGATAGCTGAGCCATTTAGGAAAGACGATAGGGTAATCGCCCGAAATGAGGGAGCAACACACGATTGCACATTAGAAAACAGCTTAGAACTGACCAATCTTAACTGGAAAAAGGCGGAAGCAAATATTTCAAAATGCGTGTCCGTAGGAATAGATGAAATTCCAATCAAGTTAATTAATGAACTTCGCCCAAGAGGCAAGGAAACGCTGATAAAAGCATTGGAGGCAGTCATAACAAATAAGCAAATTCTGCACAGCTAGAAACAGAGTAAAATGAATTTGATTTATAAAGGCAAAGGTGATAAGACGAACATCAAATCTTTCCGACCGATTACGATAACATCATTTATATACAGGCTGACGATGCAGGGCGGTGAAATTAAAAATGCAGTCATGGGTAGAAAGTAATAGAGTACTCGGAGAACTTCAGAACGGGTTCAGAAGTGGTAGATGCTGAGATGCATTTCTAGCGCTGCATTTCTAGCGCTTTTTATGCTGTTCAACAGTATTACACTCACAGAAGACGTTGGCAAGGTGACGATTAGAGCTATGAAACGTCATAGTAACAACTCAAGAAGTTACCGGTCGGGCTGGTTGGTAGTGTGCAGGGTGGTAAGAAGTTCCCAAGCCACATGGTCTGCTTTCCGCGGCATATCCTGCAACCTATGATAGAAATAAAGGTGTGAAGGTTCTCAGAGGTGAGAATGGTACTTATTCTATCCTTTATAGAGATTTTGGGGCTTCGAGGGTGTCGTAACTGACCGACTATAGCGCTTGAAAGCAGACCGTGTGGCGTGGCAACTTTGATCGACCCTGTACATTTATGTTCACGTCGGGACAAGGAAAGCAGAAAGACGACGACAAGAGAAAAGCGCTCGCGTTCGTTTTCGTTCGGTTGTCGTTCTCCTTAAGCGCTAAGCGCCTTGACATAAATAGCAGCACCTGCTTCCTCCTTTTCACAGCGTTTCTCAATGCTCAAGACTGTTGCAGAGTGTTAATGCTAAAACCAACTTATCATTGCCATATTATTGTGAAGCGAATGATGCACCTTATTCCTCGTTGAGTGAGCATTAATTCAAGTTGTTAGGTGCGCAGCAGATGAGCTTTCGTGTAGTTTTAATTATATGATTAGTGGGACGAATCTTCTAATAAATTTCCGCCAAACTTACGTACAAGAATTGTATCCTTTTTAAGCCGCTGAGGCTATACGTCCGAATATCTCGCACAACGGCGGAATGAGCAAATAAAATCACGCATATATAAAGTCGTCTAAAAGGAGAAAAAGACCTGTATCCCTTCGACTGATGTGGGGCCGAGACCATGGCGGCCACTTGTGCAGCCATGTTGTTTGCTCAGCCCGCCTCCCCTGAATACAACAACCTTCTCTCTTCAGACACGCCCGGGGTGAGAGTGCTTTCACTGTGCTGAATGTTTGCTCGCTTCAGCGGCTTTGCGCCGCGTGCCGGGGGGCAAGGTACCCGAGACGGTTCGCCGAAGCACAAGACACCAAATGTCAGAATCAGTGCTCTTTCGCCTCAGGTCAGGCGATCCGCTCACGCGAAGCATCATAACAAGGTGGCGCAATATGTTTTCTTCTTCGGTGCCAAGAACAGCGCCTCCGGGCATGTAGCGGACTGCATAGCGCGGCCTAAGCTTGCAAAGGCTCTAAACTCAATAGAACAAAATAAATAACGGATATGCAACCTTGTTAGCAAAAGACCCGACGCTCTCGTGTGGAGGAGCGGTTGTGCAAGGCGCTGGGTGTAGGGAGCGGAGAGGCAGGGTATTGCCCTCGTCGTACTTAACCCGAATGTGCACCGTACGCATTTAGCGCACTGCTGATAGCAGGCTCCGAAAAAGAAGAGAGGTTTTCGCAGTCGTTTCACGAAAGGAACGGACAGAGCCGCACAGTGGCTGGGAAATATTCCGCAGCAGATTCCTCGAGCGCATTGAGATGATACGATTGGTGAGAGAAAGGAAAATTTAACTGCGCCGTGAAGACCACTGCTAACGGGTTCTACGGGCTGGTCGTTCTTGCGTTCTGATTGTTGACAAACCGCGAGGCGCTTTTTATTTCTCTCTGAGAAACCCTAAACCATCAAAACAAAATTACTATAATGAAGTGCCACAAAACTCAAAGGCATGTCATTAGAATCGAGCCAAGAGAGTTTGCGAAAGGCCAGCACAACAGACAATAGATTTAGTTCCGAAGATTTGCGCGGCTTTGGTAGCACAGTAGCAACACTGACAAGAAAGAAAATGACGCAAACACAGGCGCTTAAGTATACACAACCAACTAGCCAGCCATTACGTATTACAGCTTTGATTTGCAAGATGTCGTCTGCCCTTGCAAGACGGAAAGCCTCATCTCTGGTAGGTTCGAGAATTTACGTTCTTAGTGCTACCTTTGAGTATATAAACATATTGAAATGAAGGTGCTAGCATCGGGTATGCGGTGTATACAATAGCAGCAAGAAAAAAATGGTACCCGTAGAATGAAAAAATATAATAAGTGCAAAAGACTCGTATGATCTCAGAAGACAGTATTGAGCAGGAGAAGCAGGTCATTTTTATGCTCCAAGTAGCTGCGAGACGGCAGACCTCGGAACACGCGGTGCACTGGTCAAAGACAGCCGCTGAGGACGCAAAAAATTAATGGCGGGGCTGTGAACACAGTGCTGTTTAGCCCTTCCATTTGAAGTTGGGCGTGCGCGTCTAAATACAAGAATCACGCATTACTTAGCGTTTTTGTTCTGGTTCGCTTGCGGCAAGTCGACCTCAATAAGGTGCAAGAACTTTGTGAAGGAGCGAAACGTGTATTGTGGAAAACTTTTAAGAGCTCAGTAATTAATGCTGAAGAGGTGCCAGAGCAGGGAACAAATAGGTGACATCGAACGCATTTTTTAAAGGGTTCTTAATTGTCCATCTCCACTGCTCATGTAACCAGTACAACAATGACAAGCGGCTTCATCTTCGCGTCTAGCATGTGCAGGTGCGGCCAAAATATTACGAAGCATGCTTCAGCGTATGAAAATTTTCTCACGTGAAAATTTTTTCAACGTCTTCTCACGTTGTTCTGTAGAGGAGATATTAGTGTGTCTTCTGTTCACACGCGAACGCGTCAGTGACGTGTGCTAAGCTGTGTAAGAAGCACCTCCTAATTTGCGTTAGGGAAGGTGTGGCGAGAGTTCGAATCACCGAAGCGTGCTCCGTAATATTATGGCCGGGACTGTACTACGATTACTGTCTGTCCACTATAGAGAAACTGCAAGCGTGTACTAGAGATTCTCGCACCGGCTGTCATTTGCGTTTCACGCTAGCGAACGAGAAACGTTCGTGGATAAGTGCAATTTGCCAACAGCTGTATACTGACATAAAAATTTTTACTTTCGCTTTTTTCTTTTAAGAACATTAAAAGTGTAATTGCTAATGGCGGAGCGTAATATTCAAGGACTATATTCGGATACAACTCAAGAGCGATGTGGCTTTTTCCCCGTCAAAGGACCCCCTTCCAGTCAATGGCGTCCGCTGATTCCCATGAACTTGCTAGCGTGACAATAAAAGGGGGCGGGCACTATCCTCGACCATGGAGGGAGGGGGCTGTCCTCTTTCATCTGTCACTACGTTATATATAATTTTTCTTTGATTCTCAGCATGTCCTTCGGCGCTTCGCTGTTTCGTTTCCACACAATCGCGCTTTGCTTTTTATTGCAAACACATGCACGCAAATGCGTGCAGAAAGCACTTGACGACGCTGGCAAAAACGGCCGTGAGGGGGCAGTAATTACCGACCGCCGTATATCGCGCTTCAGAGCGTCAACTTGAAGCAGCACACAGTTCCGATGGTGAGAGCGCGCGGGAGCTTGCTATAATGGCTTTCCTCCTCCGCACGCATCCTTCGCACGGTGAAATAACCCTCCTCTCCCTGGCCCCCTGCTCTTGTTCCCCTCGTCTCGGAGAGAGGCGCGACTAAAAACATCACTAGGAAACTATGCACGCAAGCCCGAGAACTGCGCCTGGCAGAAACTGGAGCTCTCGGCACTGCGAATCATGGACGTAAGGGTGGCTGCGTCCCAGAAATGCTTGCCGCGGCGCAATGAACGCTTTTCTTTTGAACGTAATTTTTTTTTCGCAACCCGATGGCCGTTTGCTTTACGGCGTATTCCAATAGACGATCCGGACTAGGTTATCTTGCTCCGCGAAACCGCAGAGCGTGTTTCAATGGGTGACTTGTATTCAGGTCCTCAATCCTGGTTGCACCGCGACGGTATGGTGCCGGAACTCTCCCAGACATCTTGCTCCTTTGCGGAATTGGAGAGCGGCTCTGGATCGCCGGTTGGAATACTCCATTAGTCGTGTCGCGAGGTGTACGCTTTCGTCATCTTGAGACAGTTTGCGACAAGGCCCCCACAGCTGTCGCAACACGGTCACGTCCTTACAAAAATGGTCTAAAGACAATCTATAGACTTCTTATAAACTCAATAGCCTTCCTATTAATACTTCTTTTCGTCCTTTCATAGTCTGTAGACTAACCAAAGATAAAAGTCTACTAAAAGTGTATGGCCTAAATCTATCGATAGTTTATAGACTGTCTACAGGATCTGCATTGCCTATAGACTGTTCTCTAGGGTTTGTCTACAAAGAGTCTATAGACTTTATAGACAGAAGTTAATGGACAGTCTATAGACTGCCTAAAGAAATTTTTGTAAGGGCGGTCATTATCGCCTCTATAATCGTTTCAGCCGCCATTTCTTGCTTTGATCGAAAACAGATATTTTTGCGCCTTAAAGGCATTTTGTTAGGTTCCTAGCACTAAAGGCCAGCGGGTAAGTTTTAGTGCGAAAACACTAGTTCATGCGGTCAAACGCAACCAAGAATCTAGTGGCAATTGCATGACCTTAAGGGTGCAGAAATAAAATAAATATTGAAGCGAATGGGCTTCGAACCGGCGGCAGCGCGAACAGATCAGCTTCGCTGGCCACTGCACGAGAGCACTATGCTATCGC
Organism: Amblyomma americanum; assembly: GCF_052857255.1. Taxonomy (NCBI): domain Eukaryota; kingdom Metazoa; phylum Arthropoda; class Arachnida; order Ixodida; family Ixodidae; genus Amblyomma; species Amblyomma americanum. Next base: position 57,244,536 of record NC_135502.1, read on the forward strand.
CGCAGTCACTCATGCGTCGTGTTAAACTGCAACACACCCTCTCGCTTCTTCTTCTTCTTCTTCTTCTTCTTCTTCTTCTTCTTCTTCTTCTTCTTCTTCTTCTTCTTCTTCTTCTTCTCTTCTTCTTCTTCTTCTTCTTCTTCTTCTTCTTCTTCTTCTGCTTCTTCTTTTTCTTTTTCTTCTTCTTCTCTTCTTCTTCTTCTTCTCCTGCTTTTTCTTTTTCTTTTTTTTTTCTTCTTCTCCTTCTTTTTCCCTTTTTCTTCTCCTTCTTTTTTCCCTTTTTCTTCTCCTTCTTTCCCCCTTTTTTTCTTCTTCTTTTCCCTTTTCTTCTTCTTCTTCTTCTTCTTCTTCTTCTTCTTCTTCTTCTTCTTTTCCTTTTTCTTTTCTTTTTCTTCTTCTTCTTCCTCTTCTTCTTCCTCTTCTTCTTCTTTTCCTTCTCCTTCTTCTTTTTCTTCTTCTTAGAACATGGCACATACCCACATGGGGGATGCGCATTGCACATCGTCGTCTTCATCAACCTACATCTGCGGCGCGAACAGATCAGATCAGCTTAACCACGATCAGCGCCTAACCTGAGTGTATACCGTGGTCAGATGTGCCTACTACCTAGCAAAAGAAAACCATGAGCCAGCCAGGCTAAACACATGCTTTCGCACGTCTTCTCAATTTAACTACGTTAAAACCCTGTCACTTTTTACAAGGACGCGGAACATTCCACACAGTGTCACATTCTTTGGAAATAGTGACATCTACTAAATGCCCAGATTTCTCAAGTAAGCATCCGAGCGATCGTGTGAAATTACCTTGTGCTTCGACGGTTCTCATTATGCTCGACAAAGAGCAAAAACAATCAACGTTTCTACTGGAGGCAAAATTTGTCTGCATGAACATGGTAGACGATGGGCAACTCCGCTCAGTGTTTTCTGAAATATTATTTACTAGTTTCGCTGTATGGCACCCACAAGAAAAAATTATTCGTGACAAGAAGGAGACTAAATTCAACTGAAACAGTGAAATTACTGCTATAGGTGCAGCACATTCTCAGGAAGCTGGGAGTTTGCTGTGCACACCATTGCGTTGAGGTGTTGCGAGCTTTCCTGTACAGCGTTTGCCAGAAATAACCAGGCTGCACGGTTTGCTTTTCATTCGAATAGCAGAGCCCTTACGGCTTCCCTAAAGATCGAAAAGTTCTCGGAAGGTGAGGACAAGAGTTCTCCTCACCACACAGAGATTTAGAATTTGAGGTCTGGCATGATAGCTTCAATATACGACCTCGAAGCAAATCGTCTAGCCTGGTTACTTATGGCAAAGACTGCACAAGGCCATGTCATGTTTGTTATCAGCGGCGGTCTTAGGTCGTACGACGCTCGACTGGCGATACTATGAATCATGAATACTATGAATACTATGAATCACCACTACGCACACGCAAATGTGCACGTGCGCAAATAGCAGTTAAAGTGCAGATTTGTCCTTTCCTCTCCGCAGCCATGCACCAAAAGTTCGAAGCATTCCTCGATCCCTACAGCATTGCGCCCTACATGCGGGTGTAGATTTCGTCCCCTAATATGGCGAAGGGCCTTTTCCTATACTCCATTCAAGCGGATCTGTCATCGACATAGCACACTCCTGAATTTCGAACATGTTAAACATTCTTGGACAAAAATCTGAATATTAGAAAACTGCAAGGTACTGGCACAGAAATATTGAAGGTAATTGTTCATTCTTCCGATATGTAGCAAAATATTTCTTTTATATTGTTTCCATCGCCAGCATCGAGCAGTTAAGAATGCCATAGAAAACCAATCGGGAAAGCTTTTGACGATTGCAAAAATGTTAAGAGCAAAAAATTCTGCCGACGGGATATCTGCGGATATATTGATTGTTATAGTGAAATCTTACAATATATGAAAAAAAATTGCGCTTATCAACTCTTTACCGTTGAAAAATGTTTGTGTCCAGAGCTGTTGCGTATGTTTTATTCAAAGGAGCTAACATTGTCTTCTGCTTTCCTTGATATCATGGTCATTCGGCTCCTTCGTTCACTTACTTCGCTTGTTCTTCCGTTTCATTATTTCTGAACCCGAATTAAACTTCGACATAACGGAACGGTTTATAACAAAATAATAGCTATTTCCTTTGTAAACTCCCATAGAAGACCACGTTATCTAACATTTCGTTTTTAAAGAGTAGAGCTTTCCTGCGACTGGGTAAGATGAACACCAAGTAAACTTCACTGGGCACTTTGCGCTGAGTAAATCGACTTGTAAGAGTACGCAACAGTTTGGTTCGAGTTCGATGCGAAAAGTTGAAATTACCGCGCATAAGCGGCCCTATTTTTATAATTTTAGACACAATTGTTTGTAGTCTCTTTTATTTTCGTTTGCTATGAAATACATCTCTGAACCCTTTCTTTTCATGTTTTATTGTTATTTTATGCGTGCAGCAAACTTCCCTTTGTATGGCAGCACCAATTCAGTGCGTGTCCCTTTCCCGGAAGTGGGTGAGGTAATTAACCTGCAGATCAGTTTAGTTAGTTCAGGTAACACGCAGTCGGTGGTGGCTTTGCTCGTTCGGATTCTTGTCTCGCGCCTGGAGTGGGCTGTGAGTCGCTATTCCTGTTCAAACAACGATAGCTCTCAGAATTCATCACCGTTTCCAAAGCCATGAGACAGTACTCCCGTATCATGTGCGCCTAGCGCAAAAAAAAACAAAAAAAAATGTGTTCGTAAACGGAATTCCTTACATCACCCTCACCTATAGTCATAGAAGTACAGATTACTGCACCTTCCAGAACTTCCTGGGTAAGACACCAAAGATCTTTTTTTACAGTTGTTGATGCTTACACATTGACAGGTCATTAACTTCTTTTTTTTTATTAGAGTTGGAGATGTTACATGAAGCGGCCAGCAAGTTAACACTTTTACAAAAACCGACCACGGTTGAACGAACAGTTAGTCTACATGGCATACTTTCAGTACTGGGCTGCAGCGCAATATAATTGAACCCGCCGAATCTAACTTAACATACCTCTCAATACCTAAAGTTTTCCATTCGCAGAACAATCGCGTTGGATTCTGAAGTCTAGAGCACCGGTACTCCTATACCCTCTTGATGACTGTGTACCCATCTCCGCGCAAGGACCTTACCTCAGCACGTACCAAGTCTGTTCAGCAAACAAGAGCCCACGCAATGCACACACTATATCCACGAGTTGAAAGGTCTCCATACACCTTACGCCTGTTGTAAATGAGTATACCCGTGGTGGATAGGGAGCAGGAACGATGGTATTTCTGACAGAACGATTATACTTGAGCATAAGATGGGAAGAGCCGCGGTTGCTCAGTTTTTATGGTGCTCGGTTGCTGACACGAGAGAAGCGGGTCCGATTCCGGCCGCGGCGGTCGAACTTCGATAGAGGCGAAATGCTAGAGGCCAGTGTACTGTGCGATGTCAGCGCACGTTAAAGAACCCCAGGTAGTCGAAATTTCCGGAGCCCTTCACTACGGCGTCCCTCATAGCCTGAGTCGGTTTGGGACGTTAAACCCCCATAAACTAAACCAAACTAAAAAATGGGAAGAAAGCCCAATTTTTAAAGTCTTATCGTCTGAGAAACAAGAGAAAAATTACAAGTCCTCTGGTTGAAACGTTGATCAATAGACAGGCTTTCTTTCACTTTTCTGCAAATTGCGCTGTCGCCTGCTCTAAGATGAACAAGCACCACGTGTCAGCGCGCGCACAGCATGCGAGTGGCTTCGGCGTGCACTCACCGGCCAAACCGATGACACGGGCGAGCACGAGCGCCGTCCAGCGCAGGCGTACCGCGATGCGGCCGTTGCTGGAGCGAGGACAACACATCGCAGAGCAGCGCACTACCGAATCCGTGCAAGCGCGCGTCGCGGCGTTCTGTTATCCTCCGGCGTTCGAAGACACAAAAGACAACCCAGTGCCTCGTGAGATGAGCGAGCGGAGAGCGCCCAAGCAGCCGCACCAGCGCGGATGCTTTCTCGGCTATTGCTGTCAGCGCCGTCGACCGCGGTTTCGGCTCCGTCCCAGTGGTGCACCCCTGCGGTGGCCGCGGGAACTTCGCTCGGCGATCAAATCGCCCAGAGCTGCTACGAACAGCTTCTCTGACGGGAGGCGAAGGACCGCCCCGTCCGCGGCATTTGGAAGTCGGGTGAAACTTTCAAGCAAAGTAATTAACGCCCAGGAAAATAATTCGTTTTCCCCTTTTTCAGCTCTCTGTGCAACGGTTATTCTGAACATGTTTTCCTAGCACATCTGCACTGCCTTCATGAGCATTGCCTTTAATACATACGCTGAGTTGAGAGATTCTGTTATAGTGTTTTTAAATTCCACCTCTTAAATCCTACTGAAATTATTTTCGCCAGAGCTGATCTTTGAACTACTTTGGAGTACATTTCTACGCAGTGCTATATATAGCGTGAGAAAACACGGACGTGGCGCGCTTAGTTCCTGGCTTAAGAGCAGGAGCCAACACACGCCGTTTTCATCGCGAATAAAAGGTGATAGGCGTGGCTGGTGATAAGACTGGGTTAGAATAGAAAGGAACGATCGCTTTACTATTTTAAGACAACATGCTCTTTTGATAGGGCTAGTCGGTTTCGGTTCATCATTTATTTTTAAGGCGCGAGAACAGAACAATTAAAACACGAAGGTAGACCACAGCACGAAGCGCTTCGTCCTGCTAGTGCTTACCTTGGTGTTTTGCCCTGTTGTTCACGCTGTACTACGTTGGCTGGGCTGTCGGGTAAGGCGCGACGCTTGCTGTTCCGTTTCCCATCGTACGTATGGAGAAGCTTGAGGTACAGAAACACGAAGAAAAAAAAAAGGAGTTTACAAGAAATTAAAGAAATCAAGCAAAATAAAAAATTAATAAAATTACGTGTATAACTGACCGCCGTTCCTGTAACCAGCGTATAGAAAGCAGCGACGGTGACAACCTCAGTACAGAATTATTAATAAAGTTATAAGCGATATCTGACGCAATACTAGTCCGCGATTACCTTAGTTTGCGTGCAATGTATTCACACGAATAGTGAGGCATTTATATAGCCGCACAACGAACTTGCAATTTAAGAGCTGAAGCGTTATTCCATGTAAATATTTTAGGTTTCGTCGAAGAGAGAGAAGAAATGGGTGTCCAGAGCCGGCCGGCTGTTAAACTACTAACCTGGAACAGAGTAGCATCACTGTTCAATCGACAAGTCCATTCGCTACACGACCTCATCTAAACGACGACGTGATTCGAATCGCCTCGGCGCTGAATCGTTCACGTAACGTAGAGCTATTCGCAGGGGCTCTTTCTCATTGATTGCCCTCAGAACATTAAGTAACGTATACAGAGAAGCACAGCGCGTCGTTTTCCAGACGACACGTTAGGAAACTTTTCGCAGACGTGTTAGTTTTGTAAACTGGGTTCAACTTTCTAAATGACGAGCCACTGCGCATTGTTTCGAAACATCGTAATCACTTGGAACCACAGTCGACGTTTGTTTGAGGGACAAATGACTGCATTGGAAACTCATCGACCTGCTGATGGGCGTATCGGCAGGGCGTCGAGTGCGAGCGCCTGTGCCCGAGTGCCTGAGGGGCGGGGCTTTCGCTTCGGTGCAGCGGGTCGAAAAGACAGTTGCTACAATTGTGCACTTGTAGCCGGACGTCGACTTTGGAAAAGGGCAAAGAAGGCCCATGCCTTTGGTCCATACTGATGGGCTGGAAATGTTGTTCTTAGGTTGGGTTTAGTGGCGCATAAGCACCTAAGGATATATCACGCACCAAGCTCACGATCTGCTGGAAATGATTGGATTGTTGCTGCAGTATTGGCTGCAGAAACCCAGCCGACCTCGTTGGCGGTGTTTTCCGGGGTTGATATGCACAACTCTTGACCAGTAATAGCTGCCTTGAATTCGGCGGAGGGTACCAGTAAAGCCGAAGGGCCAGCGAAGCTTCTACATCATACGAAGCTTCTACACACTAAACACGAAAGGAGTAGAAATGGAGTAAGCTGTCATCTAGCGCACTCGCTTTCATAGAAGGGAGTGCTCTACTGGTAAATTTACTTCGTTTTTTACGCCTGTAAAGGTGCGTTCGTGTTTAGAGTGTAGAATTTACTCACATCGATTTGCAGAGTCGACAAGAAGGTTGGCCGCCAAGTTAGTACGAAGTTAATTTTCAGGAGAATGCCGTTCTACGGACAAAACGAGAACAGTCCCTGCTTGAATGCACCAGGGGGTGAAAAAGGTTTGCCTTCCAGGTACTCGATGAGACTGCAGCTCAGATCCGAGCGTTGGCGTTATGCGAAATCACTGGTGCTTATCGGCTCCAAAAAGGCGTCCACTTCTACATCTCCCGGCGACGTGTTGATAGGGGATCGCGATAGGCAGCCTGCATCGGTGTGCTTGTGTCCAGACTTGTAGATCATGGTCATGTAAGAATCCTGCAGGGTCAAGCTCCAGCGAGCGAGACGGTCCGAGGGGTCTTGTGGTCGCTTACCACAATACATGGTGGTCACTTACCACTTTAAATGGCCTACCGTATAGGTAGGGGCGGAATATTGATGTGGCCCAGATTATCGCGAGGCACTCCTTGGTTATAGAGCAGTTGGCCTCGGCCTTGGACAGAAAGCGGCTGGCGTAGGCAATAACACTCTCAATACCATCCCTCTTCTGGACGAGTATACGATGACCAGACCCACGCTTTTGCATCAGTGTGGATTTCGGCGTGCGCGTCATCGTCAAGGTACATGATGTCAGGGGGGAAGGGGGTGTATGTAACGGCGCTAAAACGTTTTGAAAGCTTCACATTGTGAAGGCATCGCATTTGAATGTCGCATCTGCCTTCACCAGCTGTGTTAAGGGCTAAGCGATGTGCGAAAACGTCTTGACAAATCATGCGTAATATCCGCGCAGCCCAGGGAATCTGCGCACAGCTTTCTTGTCGGGCGGCTGCGGAACAACGCGATGCAGCCGTTTTCTGCGGGTCCTGGTACTCCATCCTTGCTTACGATATGGCCAGAAATAGCACCACCTCGGAGGTGAATTAGCACATCTCTGCTTTCAAGACTCGCCCTGACGATGTGATTGCTTCCAGCACTGCTTGATGCCTTTTCAGACTGTCTCCAAAGTTCAAGGCGATTTCAACGATATCATCTAAGTATACTAGACAAATTTGCCACTTCAGGCCTGTCAGTACTGCATTCATTACCCGCTGGGACGTTGCTGGTGCGAAACAGAGTCTAAACGACATCCCTTTGAACTCCAAGAGGCCATCTGGCGTGATGAATTCGGTCTTCTCTCAATCTCTTTCATCGACCTCAGTTTGCCAGTAGCCGCTCTTGTGGTCCACCGAAGAAAAGTGCTTGGCAGTGCACAGCCGGTCCAGTGTCTTCGATACGTAGAAGGGGGTAGACGTCTTTCTTCGTTATGTTGTTCAAGCGACGGCAATTGACGTACAAACGAAGTGAGCCGTCTTTCTCACCAGGACAACCGATGCCGCCCAGGAGTTCTTCCGATGGTTGGATGAAGTCCTCGCGAAGCATCTCTTCCATTTAGTCCCGGGTGGCTTCGCGTTCTCGTGGCGACACATGGTAGGGGCTTCGGGGGGGGGGGGGGGGGGGGGGGGGCGTGTTCGTCGGTTACAGTGTGATTCTTGGCAATGGGCGTTTGAACAGCTGAAGGTACAGCGCCACTAAGACAGGAAGAGGACATAGTGCTGACTCACAACTAAGGACATTTATTGCTGTCGCGCAATAGGCGAAAACGAGCGCAACAAACTCGTGACTCTGCATCAAAAACTGACAACGCAGAATAAAAGCGTTGTAGGTTAAAAACAAACGTCTTTCATAATTTAATCAGCATAGAAAAAGAGCAAAACTTCTGATTTAGTGGCAGAATCAACCAAAACAGCTGCGCTGTGATAAAGTATTACCAAGCACCGCAATCATCGTGGTCTTTTTTTTGAAAATTTAAAACGAATCGCATGTACCTGTACAAATATCTCGCGTTAAAGAAGGGCATCAATTTGAGCCAAAGTTTATTTGACACAGCCGGGATATACATTTAAAACGAATGCCATACACGCACGGCCATTCGACCTCTTTGTTTCCGGCGTCTTAGACAAATGGAAACTAAGCGGAAGCGGTTCCGATCACATTTATATGGGGAAAAAGAAGTTTGGAAAAGAAGAAAAGGAAAAGAAAGCATACCGCCCTGGAAATGGAACGAGCAGTTGAAAAGTACGCGTCTAACGCCCAGATGAAAAACTATTGAGCAATTCTGTTTGAAACCGGACGGAAAACATTGTTGTGAGAAAGTGTCATCTTCAGCCGATGATCCTTTCCGTGCACCAGAGGGCAATTTGCTTCGAATGGGCCATTGACCATCTGCCGCCAGCCGTCACACGGGAAGGATAGCCCTGGAGGAAAGGCTAGCTATTTTTCTTGTGTTTTTTTTTGTAATATCTCGTGCTCCTCGGAAGCCGGCTTTAAACGGATCCCCATCTGACAGCCCAGAAGCTCTCCCTATCTCTTATTCTTAAACATCACAAAAGACAAGCATCAGTACCTACTGAAAAAAAAAAACAACACGTGCCCTGCACAGACGCTTCTTTTTGTGAGTACTGGAAAGAGAACCAGGAAAAAAAAATTATGAAGAAACCCAGGTACGTGTGATGGTCCAGTGCACTGAAACTTCTTGCAGTAAAGTGAGGCTGTGTAAAAAATACTGTAGATTCACTGCAATCTGTCAGTCACCTTTTCCAATCGCGAAAAATGCGATGTGCCTCCATCAGAATACAATACACAAATGAAAAATTTCCCCGAAAAATATCGATAGCAGTACAGTTTGTACTGCGCATGATACGCTGGGAGTTACAGGCTTCAGAATAAAATCTCTATCCCTATCTATTTGGGGTATTTAACGTGCACTGACATCACACAGCACACGGGCGCGTTTTAGGTTTCGCCCCCATCGAAACGCAGCCGCCGCGGCCGGGTTCGAAACCGCGAACTCCGGCTCAGTAGACGAGCGCCTAGCCACTGAGCCACCACAGTAGGTCACAATGGCTGCCATCGGTTTTTTTAACTCCCAACACAAGCACAGACACTCGGAAAGACCCGATAAACAAGTTTTCAATGTGGGACCATGTTCTTCGCATGATGTCGCATCGTATCGTATCGTTTGGAGAATCAATATATCTTCCAAATGTCCCCTTTAAATGCAGCTGCGTTCTTAATACAGGGCCAACTACCTGGTTCAGGCATTGAGTGGACGCAGCTGACAAAGGACAGGGTTAATTAGAGAGAGATGGGAGAGGCCTTTGCCCTGCAGTGGGTGTAGTCCGGCTGATGATGATGAGCTGTCTGGTTAAGCAAGAAACTCACACTGTAACTAGAAATAGAACAGCGAACTGTCCTTGGGTGCCGTTAAGCTGCATAAGAAAACTTTTGGAACTTTTAAAAAGCAATGATTGGTTTCCAGAAGTTGTACAAAGCAAGTTGGAACTATTGAGATGAAATTTTAATAACTGAGCTGTTCTAAAAGCGTAAGATATCGTGTAAAAGCAATGAAGTACACCATAACAAAATTGGACGCAGAACGCGCACGTCGGGATGGACGCTGACCGTTGTGTCTCTCGCAACACACTGTCTATAGTAAAACGAGCTTTTGGGCAAGTTGGTTACTTTGCTTCCACATAACTGCAGCGTAAAAAATTACGAGCACAAAAAAGGGGAGAAACACATACGACACGGACAAAAGCTCGTAATTTTTTACGCTGCAGTTATGTGGAAACACTGTCTATGGTTGAACACATTGAAAAAGCAGCTATCCTACAACCTGCCTTATTGAATCACATTCTGTGTAATTCAGCACCAAAGACGGGGTGCTGTTTACTAATGAAAGTAGCATTGCCTGTGATGGACACCAAAGGGCTAGAGAGAGATCAAATTCCCGTGCCTAGCGCAGCAAGAAGTTCTTAAAATAGTTATGCCCTTTATACGCCTGTTAGCGAATTTGACCTTTTGCCTAGTCTATTATCAGAGCCAATATCAAGGGTAAAGAAAGCTCAAAGATGAAGAGGTGAAGTCTGCATTCGTTTAACACCGCAAAGCAGTAGATAAATTACCACTGTTGTTTTCTAAAACTCATCATTTTTTTAGACAACGCGCTGAATCTAGCTAAAACTGCACAAGTCATAAAAGTGACCGGATTTGCGCTTCATGTAGCAGAGTAGAACAAAAGGACCAGCGAAACAGGACCAAGGCGTTGATCCTGCGCCTTCAAATCCAAAGCTGTTTTTTTGGTTTGGTTTAAGGTTTGGTTTATGGGGGTTTAACGTCCCAAAGCGAGCCAGGCTATTAAGGACGCCGTAGTGAAGGGCTCCGGAAATTTCGAGTACCTGGGGTTCTTTACCGTGCACTGAAATCGCACAGCACACGGGCCTCTAGAATTTCGCCTCCATCGAAATTCGACCGCCGCGGCCGGGATCGAACCTGCGTCTTTCGGGTCAGCAACCGAGCGCCACAACCACTGAGCCAACGCGGCGGCATGTCGTTTTGGAGACTAAAAAAAAAAAAAACCACTCGGCTAGGTTTACAAGTTCTGCTATGCTGTGTTCATTTCCAGCATCTCAGTTGGCAATCAGCTTGTAGCATGAAACCGAAGCACAAAAAAAAAGAAGCCAGCGCTGAAGCCAGTGCAGCATGCAGCTCTATAGTTCCAGGACCCCGCCTTCCAACATGGTGGCCTGGCTCGGAGACGACTGCTGTGCAGCGTTTCTGGCTACGCTCAGCGACTGCTGCTCGCGCGCATCATCCGGGTCAGGCGGAGAACTCGTCGGCCGTTTGTTTCTCTTGGAGCGTTCAACGCGTCCGACGGCTGGGCCCTTTCTGTGGGAAGCTGAGCACCGCGGTCGTTCCGGCAACACGACGCAGCCTACCCATCTGCTTTCATACATTCAAATTGCTCCCGTCACACAAGCTTAGTGCTCCCGATTAGACTACATCGCCGCCTATTAGATGATATCAGCTAAATTAGATCCGATTACCACGAACCAGACGTTCGCTACGACGTAAAGAACAACTTCCCACAATTTCTAATTCTAGCACGCAGACAATTTACTTCGTTTACGCCGAAGTTCGCTGCACGGGACCCTCTTGGAAAGCTGGGGCAATGAAAGTGTAAATATCTTTCATATCAATGTACGGCGCAGTCTGTCAAGCAGTGATAAAGGGTTACTAGGAAATCCTAATTCGGGATGTAGGGAAGTATCCGACAATTTTCATGTACACTTTTCTCTTTTACATAACTTGAACATACACTGACCTCTCACTGCTTCGCTCAGCTAAGTGCTCCATACCCAGCAACTCTGGACAAAAACATTTTTGAGCGGGAAACTGTTTATGAACGTAATTTTTTCATATAATGTGAGGTTTCACTATAACAATAAATATATCCGCAGATCACCCGACGGTAGTCTTGTATTTTTTTCTATTCACTTTTTTGCTATCGTCAAAAGCGTTGGTTTTCTATGGAAATCTTAACTGTGCGTTGCGATCAATGGAAACACTTTAAAAGAAATATTTTGCTACATATCAGAATAATGGACCATTACCTTCAATATTCCCATAGCAGTGTCTTACAATTTTAGAATTTTCAAAATTTTTGCCCTATAAAGATGGACATGAATGTAACGGGGAAGTCCTGTTTTGCACGAAGCCATTTGAATTTTGCCTTACCTTTTATATTCCGCACAGCTCTGGGTTCTCTCATCTTCGAGGGTAGCGTTCTCGCAACGCACACACACGCACGCACAAAAAATAGAAAGGCATAGATGCCTTTTAACGCTCCAGCCGAATTTTTCTTAGTTGATACCTTTTCCCTTGACTTCTTAGACTCGATGGAACTCATTACCAGGAATTCAGGGCGCGTGCTTCTAGTTCATTTGGCTACCACCACGTGACGCATGGCTCTGAGCATTGCAAAATAGGGCGTTTCCATCATTCGTGACGTAAGAAAAAAGGGGAATGACCGAGTACATGGCTACTATTGAAATACTATAGGTCGCTAGGCTTGGCGGCATTGGCTGGGCGCTGTGCATGCAGGATTCCTAGTAATGTCAAGACACCCGATAGGCACGTTCAATTAAAGATATCCAATGACGACATCCAACTGCGATGTCAAAGGTATACATCCATTGTGGCATTCAGTGGACAAATCCAACGCCTCCCTACAGTGGTCCGATGTAGACATTTAATTTCGATGTCCAGTGGAAGTCCGGACTTTTTGTAATGCGTATGCAGTGTAGCTAGACATTTCAATTTGATTTCAAAAGTAGTTCTTACGTTTTTTGCGCCCGAAACCGTTTAATGCAGCGTTTACCACGAATTCAGTTAAAGCGAAAATTTCATCCGAGCGCACTGCATTTCACAGCCTAACCTAACCTAACCTAACCTAACCTAACCTAACCAATGCATGTTCTCCAGCCCCTCCTGGCATGGCATTGCACGTATTATTGAGAAAACAAGAATAAAACGAATACTTCTGTTGCTCATTTACCGAATTTGCTTAGCGGAGCTGTCCGGGCTCTGAACAAGCGTCATGCTTTTATTTCTTCTTTCTCATTCTTTTCCTCTTCTTTTTTTGGGGGAGGGTGGGGGTGAGGGGTTCGGGTTCATGCTAAGATTGTTTGCCTCAGTGGCGAAACTGCATGTCACAAGGCACGTATATGTGCTTATTTATTTTTCCTGCAAACAAACCCTACGTACGCAGACGTAAACAGGACACAAACATTATATAATGAAGACGCGGGCAGAACAAACGCAAAGGCAAACGGTGGATTTGAGTATATCTCGAGATTAATGCTCCGATAAGAGATGCCCCCCAAGGAATGTTTCTCATTTTAAACCCAAACTACGTAACCGTCTTGAATGCGTGCTAAACAACTTTATTAGCGACCTTGTAAAAACTATGGGCAAGGGTCCCCGGGCCTCGACACACCTCCTTTGACTGTAAGAATAAAGGCTTAATTAAAACATAGTGAAACCCCTGACTATAATCTGCTGCGAAATGTTTATTTACTTCATTTGATTTCCTTCCAAGCGAGGAAATTTTTCCGCCAGAAAACACCGGCAGATAGACGTTATCCGAGTCAGGAAGTTTTGCCTGCCTTAAAGCCTTTTACAATTTGCATCGATGCTCAGCAGTCTTCTTGATTCGCTTCAAGACAGAGTAATACGATGCCAGCTTAAAGGCCGATGTCGCTCATAGGCGGTCCGCTTCGACGTCCGGATAAAACGAAGTACCCTGAAGTCCGCATAGTTTTTCCCGCCTCGTCGACCCTTCTGATGGAAAGCAAAGAGGCAGCGCCAAGCCCACGCAAGCATCCGAGATGAAAGGGCGAGTAAATAAAGCTGGCGTCTCGTTATAGCCGAGCGAAGATTCCCTTCCAGCCTGCAGCGCTTTCGAAACGAAAGCCCGCTTCTCCGGTTCACTGGGCGCGGCGAACGAAGATGAAAATCTCGCGTCCCCCCATTTTTGCCGATGAACGCGCGAGTAAAGGGTGGTTCTTTTCTTCTTTTCTTGTCGTACGGAGAGGTTGTTCCTCCGTTCTTCTTTTTTTCCAACGAAGTACTGAGCCAGTAGGAAGACAGGGACTCTTGTCGAGTACTGATATAGGTTTTATCTACACAGACGACTATTTACAAGGAGTATGTACATGACAGCATGATGTCTGACCAGCCGCCCCGTGGACCCACTCCACGGCTACTCGAGAGCACGGTCTGCGTGCCTGGCTCCGGTCGAGACCAAAATCTCTGTGTCGCGATGGCGGCAGAGCATCGCGCGCCCCCGCGCTCTCTCCCCACGCGAAAAGAAAAAAAAAAGCAAGAAGTTGAATTATTCTTAAGCCGCGAGCAGGAGGAGCCTCGTCACTACATGTGTTTTTGCTCTCTCCCTAAAGCCCCGGCCTTGGCGCCATACGCAGCTTGCAAACGCGGCGACGAACGCTCTCCCCGCAACAGGGACCGCGACACCCCCCTCGGGGCAGGTAAGATGCCGCTAACCGTTCCCAGATGAGGCTAGCAAATGGGCGCGCAGCCACCGGGCAGTGTCCGTACCGCGCCACGCCGTGTGGCGCCGGTCCTGTCAGAAAAGGGGTGCCCTCGATAACCGCAAGCGCGCCCTCCGCGAGGTTAACGCTTTGAAGAAAGCCGCGAGGCGCACATGCTTCCCTTCCCTCTCCCCACAACAGACCTGTGGGCGATCCGCACTCGGCCACGGAGGATGCTTTCTTCCCGCAGGCCGCGACCGGGCGGAAACGCGACCTTCAACTGATAGGGGAGACCTCTCGTTTAGTTTGGTAAAAGGGAACACGGAAACGAGCTTCCAGTGAAACAGCGAACGCCGTCCAGACTAACGACCGCGATGCTTTCGCCGCGCCGCTCGTAGAGCGGCTTTTTCAGTCGTTATTACGGCGCCGGTTAAAATGGAAAGAGGCGATTGAATGGCGCCAACCTTACACCTCCCTCCCAAGATTCAATAATCACTAAATAGATTCATTGAATTACACAGATAACAAGGTGGGACGCCAACGCCACTTTCCGTAACACATTCCCACACAAGGTAGTACAAAATTCCGCTACAAGATAATACAAAAGAAATGACAAACATGTGTACATCAACAAGGCGACATGCAATGAGTGTCCAAACCCGTCCCAGGGTTACAGTTCTCACACCGCATTCCGCACACCGTTCGCACGCGCACAGCTGGCAGGTTGATGTCCCGGGACGCACACTGGTCTCAGTTCACACGGCACAGGGACGATGACGCGTGCTTCAGCGTCACCCTGTTTATGCCCCTAGTGAACGCTCCGGGCCTCGAGTCAGTCATTACTCCCAACAACCATTTGGGAGACGCGAGAGTGCGTCTGCATTCGCGTGAATTCTACCGCTGCGATGCTGGATCGTCACATTATAGCGCTGCAGCGCCAAAGCCCAGCGGGTAAGTTTCGCACCTCGGGGTACGCTCCTCGTGAGGTACGACAGCGGATTGTGGTCGGACACAACAGTTACCTGGGCACCGAACACCCACGTCTCAAACTTCTTCAATGCCCAAATGACCCCGAATGCTTCTCTTTCGATCGTGGCCCACCGCATCTGCGTCGGTGTAAAACGATGGCTTGCGAAGGCGATCGGCTGTTCCGAACCGTCATCGGCAGTTTGCGATAAGCAAGCACCTGCAGCCACAGCTGAGGCGTCCGTGTAGAGTAGGTATGGCCTCTGTGGGTCAGGTGTACTCAGCGAAACGGCGGCACAGAGATCTCGCTTGAGTGCCTCGAAGGCGCTATCGGCTTCCGGTGACCACGGCAATTGGGTCGGTACACTTTTTCCCGTCAGCTGCGTTAGCGGGCGAGCTATCTCAGCGAACTTCGGAATGTAGCTACGGTAGTAGCCGCAGAGACCGAGCGCGCTCCTCAACTCTTTTTTCGTCTTAGGGACCTGGAGCCTCTCGATCGCTTCCAACTTCTGAGGGTCTGGGCCGTGCTTGCCCGAGCCTACAATATGTCCCAAGTACCGGATTGAAGCCTGAGCTAACTGACACTTGTCTACGTTAGCGCGCAATCCTGCGCTCTCCAAAGTAGTGAACACCCCATGCAGATGCTCCACGTGCTGCTCTAGCGATTGGCTGAAGACGGCTATGTCATCTAAATACGCGCACGCGTACTCTTCATGAGGAGCCAACACGTTGTTCATATCCCTCTGAAAAGTGGCAGCTGCATTTTTCAGGCCGAAGGGCATGACCCTCCATGCGAACTGACCGCAATGCGACACGAAGGCTGTTACAAGTTGCGAGCCCTCGTCTAGGGGAACCTGCCAATAGCCTCGTTTTAGGTCGATGAGTGTAATGAACTTCGCGGCTCCTACACGCAAAATTAGCTCCTGTGGGCATCCCATTGGGTAGGCATCCGTCTCGGTTTCTGCATTGAGCGCCCGGTAATCGATGCACAGACGGACCGACCCATCTTTCTTAGGCGCGCATACGATTGGATGCGCGTACGGACTCTCACACGGGTATATGAGATTCAAGTCTAGCAGCTCCTTAATCTGCTTGGCGACTTCACCTTTCAGAGTCTCAGCGATTCGGTACGGGCGACTGCGTTTCGGCTTGGCGCCCTCCACCAGCTTTATGTGATGCGCGCCCACACGCGCTACGCCTGGTTTCGCTGCGAAGAGTGCTTTGTGCTGGTCGAATACAGCGCGTATTCTAGCAGCCGTCTCTACATCGAGATGTGCTGTCTTTTCCACCCCGAGGGCTACGCATGACACTTCGTCCTCGTTCGCACGCGGGGTATATTCCACCTCCCCGAAATCACTGTCATCATGAAACATGATGCTCACCGATGCTACCCTGCTCACGTAAGGGCGCATCTTGTTAGCGTGAACCAGTCTCTGGCGACCGTCGCGCATTTGCACGTAGTACGAGTGCTCGCGATACTTCCCTGTTACCGTACACGGTCCCAACCACTTTGGGTACAGTTTCCCTGAACGGCTCTCATCGAAGATCAGCACCGTATCGCCCTCTCTGAAATTCTTGATACAGGAGTGCTTGTTGTACTGAGAAGCGTAGGCTTCTTGTTGCTTTGTGCTCGTCAGCTCTGCGGCATCGGCTGCGAGTTCAAGCTGCACCTTTAACTTTTTCAGATAATCAGCGGGCGAGTTTGCGAGGTCTGCCGGCAGCTCAATATCACCTGCCCAACTGTTCTTTAGTATCGCGAGTGGTCCAACCGGGTCCCTACCGTACAGCATCCGGAAAGGCGACACACCGGTCGTGTCATGGGGCACCTCTCGATATGCCCACAGTAAAAACGGGATGAATCTGTCCCAGTCCCTCGCGTTTCTTTCAATAACGTGAAACAGCATATTTTTGAAGACTCTGTTCCACCTTTCCACCGCTCCGTTACTTTCTGGGTGGTCAGGAGTCGAGAATCGTGGAGAACAACCCAATCTCGCGAGAAATTCTCTCGTCAAGGCGGCGGTGAAGTTGGTCCCGCAGTCGGAACATACCACCTCAGGAACGCCTGTGCGGCTGAAGATTGCTAATAGGGCCTCGCAGGTAGCTTTAGCGGACAAAGATCTCAAGCAGACTACTTCCGGCCAGCGTGTGCACAGGTCAATTACGCAGAGTGCATAGCGATGCCCTCTCGAAGAGGGTGGATCGAGCGGTCCGATCACGTCAACATTCACCCTCTGGAATGGCACTTTCGGCCGCGTGAGTGGTGCTATCGGCACTCGATCAGCTTGTCTCTTGTCCGAGCGGACCTGACAGCTGTGACAACTGCTGCAGTGGTCTCGAATGTCTTTCTTCATGCCTGGCCAGTGGAAAGAATACTTAATGCGCGCTTTAGTTTTGCGGGCACCAAGGTGGCCTCCCCAGTAAGATTCGTGGGCCAGACTAAGCACAGCTTTGCGGCGCGATTCCGGTAGTACCAATTGGTGCACCTGCTCTCCTAGCACGTAGTCTTTGTGATAGAGAAGCCCATCAACTGTAAACATTCCCGCCTTGCCCCTTTTTGCACCTTGCCAGGCCGGACGCAAGGAATCGTCGTTCCGCTGTTCATCACGGAATTTCTGCGCGTCGCTGCTTTGTAGCGGCTCAGCTTCGCGTGCCTCGCTCCGCACTTCTACCGCTTCTGACGGAGTTGCTACGTTGCCAGCGGTGCTTTCCGGCTCCGCTCTCTCGGGCGTCTCCGGTCTATCGATTTCGCACCCCTTCAGCTTGTTTTGCTCCGTCACTGCTAGCACCCGGGCCTCGGTGTTGACCTGGCGTGCGTCAAGCAGTTGCTCCCATGTGTCACCCGATATTAAACAATCGGTGCACTTCAGCTTGTCGGTAAGAGCGCACATTACTTGTGTCTCTTCCACCACCTCCTGTATGGGTGATTTTTCGCCAATTAAAGCTAGAGGCAGCAGTGCTAGCTTAGCACTCACTTTCTCGCCAAACGCTGACACCAGCTCTATGCTACCGTGTGGTGTTACTAGCTCCTCCGGCACACTGCTTTCACGAATCACAGTGATATCGGCGCCGGTGTCGACAATAGCGTCAATTACCTTGCCGCTGCAGTCTAGTTTTACCTCCCTCAAGTTGGTACGCGGAGAGCAGGAGTCATCCAGCGCTACTCTCGCTGCTAGCCTGTCTCCATTCGCGGGTCCTACTGATTTGATTTTAGTCTCCTCGCGAAGAAGTGGGCAGTGCGCAGCGTAATGGGTGGAGTCACCGCACCGAAAGCATTCGCCCCGCGGAGCTGACTTTTGAGCTGCCTTGACTAATTTGCCCTTTCGCGGCTCTTCTACTCGAGGCTTAACGCTCCCTTGTGCATTGAGAGGTTTGTTCAGCTCACCTTTAGCCGCGCCCTTCTGTTCAATTGGCTTAAGGCCGCTGCCCCTCCTTTGTGCGCTACCCTCTCCCGCAGCCTCTTCGAAGGTCTGCAGAAGGCGAGCTAGCTCGTCAGCCTTAAACCATTTTTCGCCTTCTCGAAGCTTAACGTACTTATTGGCTTCTTCATTTAAGCCCGCCTTCAGCTGATCAGCGACGAGAAGCTCCAAAAGGTCTTCAAAAGACTTCGCGCCGCGTGCGTCTACGTAAAAGTTCGCGTAGCTGCGCAGACGCGTCGTGAACGCTTTCCAAGTCTCACTTGCACGTTTGGTAGCTGACTGGAACCGTCTTTGATATTCGGCTGCAGACAGCCTTAGCTCTTCAAGCACAATTTTCTTCAGCACCTCGTAATCACGGTGCTGAGCCGGCGTGAGTCGCGTTGATAGGTACTGCACCCTCTCCGCAACAAATGGGAAAACAATTTGTCCCCAAAACTCTCTCGGCACTCCGTACGCCTCCAGCGAGCTCTCTGTGGATTCGAACCAAATAGGTACTTCCGCACCAATGGGGAATTTCGGAATGGCACCTGTTAACAATTTAGAGTAATTCCTCAATGCCATCCGGCTGCCTAGCGGTTCTCCTTCGCTCGCATCGTCACGTGTGCGCCTTGCGGTGGGACCATGAAGTCGAGCGAGCTCAACTTTGAGTTCCAAGGCTTTGCGCCTCTCCTCCGCCATTTTCAGGTTATATTCCATTTCCCTCTCAGAGAGACGTGTGTGGGACCCATCACCGCTGCCCTCGCCACCCCCGCTATCGACCTCCGCGGTGTCAAGTCGGTCGAGGTCTAGCTCAGGAAACTCGTCCGCACTGTCCTCCCCACCTGTGCTGTTTCTGCCTTCAGCGTTTCTAGGCATTTTGTGAGGGTTCAAGTAGGCAAATCTCGTCTCCATATAAAACCACTGACTCGAGTAACCCTGCGTTCACCCGAACATAAACAAGAGGACTCACTTGGATCCACCGGTGTGAACGTCAGTCGGTCGGAAGTCGCTCGCCGCCAAGTTCGCCGCTTTTCCGCCGCGATGGTGCTGGCTGCCTTCCGGTTGACTTCTCCCCTGTTGCCCGTGTGGTCCTCTTCTGACCGTGGCTGTGGGTTGACGTTCCTCGCCGATTCCGGTGACGACCTTC
Source organism: Amblyomma americanum (assembly GCF_052857255.1). Lineage (NCBI taxonomy): Eukaryota > Metazoa > Arthropoda > Arachnida > Ixodida > Ixodidae > Amblyomma > Amblyomma americanum. Next base: position 57,264,114 of record NC_135502.1, read on the forward strand.
TCGCAGTTACCCTCAGCAGGTACACCGCCTTTGGTGTCCTACGCTTGGAGGTGCTTGCTATCGTCTTCCACTTGTTGTCTTCCGAATCTCCTCCGATGCAGTTCTTCATCCTGTCGACTGCGCCAGTAAAGGGTGGTTCTTTTCTTCTTTTCTTGTCGTACGGAGAGGTTGTTCCTCCGTTCTTCTTTTTTTCCAACGAAGTACTGAGCCAGTAGGAAGACAGGGACTCTTGTCGAGTACTGATATAGGTTTTATCTACACAGACGACTATTTACAAGGAGTATGTACATGACAGCATGATGTCTGACCAGCCGCCCCGTGGACCCACTCCACGGCTACTCGAGAGCACGGTCTGCGTGCCTGGCTCCGGTCGAGACCAAAATCTCTGTGTCGCGATGGCGGCAGAGCATCGCGCGCCCCCGCGCTCTCTCCCCACGCGAAAAGAAAAAAAAAAGCAAGAAGTTGAATTATTCTTAAGCCGCGAGCAGGAGGAGCCTCGTCACTACATGTGTTTTTGCTCTCTCCCTAAAGCCCCGGCCTTGGCGCCATACGCAGCTTGCAAACGCGGCGACGAACGCTCTCCCCGCAACAGGGACCGCGACACCCCCCTCGGGGCAGGTAAGATGCCGCTAACCGTTCCCAGATGAGGCTAGCAAATGGGCGCGCAGCCACCGGGCAGTGTCCGTACCGCGCCACGCCGTGTGGCGCCGGTCCTGTCAGAAAAGGGGTGCCCTCGATAACCGCAAGCGCGCCCTCCGCGAGGTTAACGCTTTGAAGAAAGCCGCGAGGCGCACATGCTTCCCTTCCCTCTCCCCACAACAGACCTGTGGGCGATCCGCACTCGGCCACGGAGGATGCTTTCTTCCCGCAGGCCGCGACCGGGCGGAAACGCGACCTTCAACTGATAGGGGAGACCTCTCGTTTAGTTTGGTAAAAGGGAACACGGAAACGAGCTTCCAGTGAAACAGCGAACGCCGTCCAGACTAACGACCGCGATGCTTTCGCCGCGCCGCTCGTAGAGCGGCTTTTTCAGTCGTTATTACGGCGCCGGTTAAAATGGAAAGAGGCGATTGAATGGCGCCAACCTTACAGCGCGGTTGTTTTCCGACTGGTGATTTATGATGCGCGCAGGCAAATTTGGTCGCGAAAAGATAGTGCCCAGCTCTGAGGCCAAAACAATCGGAGAATATGAGCAACTGTATACGAGTATTCGCGAGAAAGCCGTCGCGTAAACATGGCACAGAATAAGCAGACGAATATTTTCAGGCGGGGGTTGCACTTGAGATAGCGCTTTTGAATCTTATGCGGGTGGCCTGGCTTTATTATATATGCTCGATTATCTGTGACAAACAACATTCATAACCTCCTAACCGCGGGATCTGTCTGTCCATCCGTTTGCCAAGGAAGCTCTGACAAGCTTCAATAAAGCATTCTGTGAAGCATCTTAAGCAGACGAGAAAACTTATGATATAGCACATCTTTTTTTTCGAACGGCGACCTTTATTTCTTCTAGGAACAAGGAAGCTGACCAATCCGCCATGTTTTACGCATGTTGAAGTCACGCTGCCTTAGATAAACATGGATCCTTCTAAACAGCTCTAGTTTTCTGCATTGCACAAGATGAGTAACTAGCATCAATAAAAGTTGCGCAGTCAATGAAATGGGCTTTTGAAATAGTAGTGAAGATGTTTGATAATAACTGGGTTATTTTTTCACCTCCATATCACTGCTGTAGCTTTAAGGATGCATCCTACCGCCAAGACCGATACTGGTCGCTTAGAAAATACCTAGTAGTGGTTTTGACGGAAGGAAATATGCGGTAACTATCTCACTCAAGATGGACACCGGAACCGCTTCCCAATGAATAGATTGAAGGGAGCCATGCAAGAAGCCGCAACAGTGGAGGCATCCAGACTTATTTTTTACATGCATCGATATCGCACAGAGCACAGATACAAATGTTAGGCCACTCTCACGAACTATTCATTACTTTTTTTCTACGATGTGTGCCTTTGTATGCATAGCCCTATATTAATGGCGCATTCTATAATTGCGTGAAGTCCTCGTGGTATTGGTGCAGCTATTAATTGATATTAGTCAGCTTGAATTTTCGTTAACAAGCGACGTTATTTGCGGAAAAATGACACTTAATTGCCGAAGACCTCAGCAATACTAAAGACTAGAAGATTAATCTACAGTTCTAGGAGCATTTCTTTAGTGTTTGCCTTTGCTTGCAGTTAATGGAGAGCCTGAATGTCTGCTCAGAATTGCCAACACATCATCGCGATGAAGAGTTTCGCCAGAAAATATGCCTACCAAGTGCCTGGGTGTTATTTCGTAATAATTACGCACCCAACAATGAATTCATAATAATAATTCAGGTGGTTAGTTTTGGTTAGGGCAATAAGCTCTGCCTTTTCCGGATTATTCTGCTGCAGGCCTGCATGAAATGATTTTCATTTCTCTCAGAACCGACAAAACGAATCGCCTTATTCGTCCCTGACTATTAAAGAATAGTTAAGAAACAGCGCGCTCTGACTCTGGAGACGCAAGAGGCGGGGCTACTTACCAGCGCTAGTTTTCCCGTTTTTATGTGCCGTCTTCAGAAACGGTTACGAATATGAACCAGCTAGCCCCGAACCCAAATGCCACCTGCGCAAGCGTGCGGCGCTAAGAACGCTAATGGCGTCTGCTCACTGTCACTGTCGCCAGATCGATTGCGAAAAGCCGACGTGTGATGCTTCCTCGTAAAAAAAAAAAAAACACTTTCCGCGATCCAAAGTTTCTTCTGTTCGACGAGCGCAGAATGCAGCGCACCCATCGCCATTTCCGTAACGATCCCTCCCCGCATACCTCGAAAAATAAGAACAGCAGAGGAATGTGCGCGTTTAGATCTATACAGCACGTCTTACTGAGATCACGCGCCGATTTCTGTCGAGCAAAAAAATAGGCGCGAAATACCAATGCAGTCTTACGACAGGCGCAAGACGAAAACACAAAGCGACATCTGGAAAGACGTCGCAGAGCGAAGAAAGACAAAATAAATTATGCGCAGAGGCATAAGGATACCGTTTCCAGCGACGCTGACGACTTTGGCTGACGTCAGAGATGAAAGCGGGTGAGATACGAAAGGAAGAGCGAAAAGTCCTGGCTTGAGCACGTTTTAACGGCCCTAAACTTTTAGTGGGAGGGAAATTCCCCGACCCATCGCTTTCGCGGTCTAGTCGTTTCACGACCGGAGAATGACAGCCTGCGCAAAGTTGTGGGCGATTCATTAGCCCTACCTATAGGCGGCACTGCACAGAACAGGTTGGGCGGCATTATGATGTAAACCACAACGGGCTTGAACTTTTTTTTTATGTACCGTTGCCCTTTCTTGCTTAGTGTAGTTTTTGCAAGAATGCGTTTTTCTTCCTGCAGCGTTTGGTAGTCATAGTTGTGGCTGAATAGTTTTTCATTTCATTTTTATGTCCCGTTGCCTTCACATGGCATCTAATGCCAAAGCAAAAAAAAAACGTATATATACGTTATATTTGTCATGAGGTTGCCACGAGCCAGGTTCCAAGCCACTGTATACGCTGATATGGGACTGCGGTCACTAGATGCCGAACATGGACAGTTAGAAGTGTTAAACATACCTCGCTGGAATGAGTGGAGCTTATGGCAGAAAGAAACGGTTATCAGAACGTAACAGAGTGCATGTTAATGCACTGCTGACACTGGAAAGCTGATATTTTACCTCTGCCATTTAAAACTGTGTCCGATTTCGGATAATTTCCTTGCGTGGCACCTCGAGATAGGATTTCTTTAGACTTGTCGAAATATACGAACTTCGTCACGCTCCCCTCTGAAGCTGTGCAGTTGAACTCAAATTTTTTGTTGCAGGAATTAACGACGAATCATCTACCAATATTTCAAAGCGGATTGTATAAACCCGCCATTACAATGTAATCAAAACGCGTACTCTAGCTGGCCAACTGTTGGTAGAAGAATAATTCGAATAATTCGGGGCTCTTCGACATACCTTACCAGGCGTATATTCACTCCTAGTGCGTTCGGTCCGCAAGGAAAAGTTGCAAAAGGTCATTGAACCCTCAGTGCGCCGAGAGAGAGAAAGAATAAACAGTTATTCGTAAAAAGGAAACCGCGGCGGATTGTGGGTGGGGTCCTCAGTTCAAGACCAGTGGCTTCCGAACTTACTACGCCTACAAACCATGAGTAAGCCTTAGCAATAACCTTTTTTGTCGTTAATGAACAGAACTCACACTCGTTCTTTTTTCCACGGAAAGTCTCCCTCTGTGTCGCTCTTTCTCGCACACCAACTGAAACCCCTCGCTGCTTAGGTGGCCTCCATTCCTCCCCACAAATGAGCCACAGAACGCCGCACCTAAACATCCCCATGTGACTTTGAAGATTACCCGACATATTCGTTAACAGACAAAGCTTCTGAAGAGCTTCGACTGCCCCGTGTACACGCTCTATTTAGAAGGGCTGAACGGGACATGGCTGGATATGAACGGGTCATTCTACCCATTGCAGTGCGAACGCCCTCTGGGCAATACAAATGCTTCCGCCAGTGCTATCCGGCTTGTTCGCGGGCCACGATGAAGCTATTTTCCGTTGGTCATGCGTGGCAGACATGGGTCGGTCCGCGAACATTAGCATCTGTCGCGCCTGACCCTCAAATAGCGGTCACTGGTGGCCAGTCCAATAGCGCAGGAGAGATACTAGCAGTGTGCGGACGTCTGCTTCCTCCTAGCGACGTATTTTACCGGCATGCAACGGCCACCGTGCGGAACCAATGACACGACAAACGGCAAGGTTCGCCCCTTTTGTATGCGGTCGAGATGCTCCTGGAGCAGACACACTCAGCTTAGGGCGAGAACAATCAGTGGCTGCCCTAAGTGGAAATGGTCCAGCTGCATAGCGATGAGTATTGATCTCAGCTGGCCCTTCCCCCGCAGACTACAGCGGCGGCACTCGTTCACGCAGGCAGACGAACTGGGCCTGATTCTGCACCAAGCAGAAGATAAACTTATCGCCGAGACTGTCGTTCTCCTTCTCGAGCTCGTTGAAGTGTTCCTTTACTAAAGACGTGATTTAATATAGTATCATTAATTTCTGGATGCTCTTCTGTACTTGCCGCTGCTGAGAAATTTCTCTCTCTTCGACTACGTCACATGCAAAACGCCTCATCTGACACGTTTAGTCAGGCACTTTGAATCGTTGCACTCATGGTGTCAAGCGGCTTATGCAGGCCTATAGGTCACGAATCAGCATGAATTTCAGCGCGGGCGTTAATGTGAATCCCAGCTGTTGGAGCTAGCGGCCGGACAGAAGCAGGACGCCGCGGAGAATACATTAAATATTTGAGTCACTGCTCTTTTTTATTTCGCCGCCACTTGAAAGAAATGCACAAAAAGTGCAATCCTTGTAAAAACTAAGGACTCGGAAGTGGGGCTACTTTGCGGGTTGTTTTTTATCGCTCCAGCACTGCCCTAAGCCCTCCTGTCCCACATTCGAGGAATTTATAAAATTATTTCATTCTTTTGATAATAAAACGGAAGCATGCATTCCTTAACGTTGAGCAAAATAACACCGTTTATCGGGCCTGCTCAATAAACATTGTGTTATTACCTGCTCCCTTCGGTTTCTCCGAAGATGACTGCCTTTTTTATCGTCCTACTAAATGCATGTCAATTTTTATTTAATCAGTAATACGCGAGGGTTTTCCACTCCTTATTCATATCTCATTTCGTTTTCTCCCTGCATTCCCAATCGCCAACGGGAAACGATCTACATGCGAGTCTGCTCCCGAGCATCCATCCACTATTTATGAGTAATTTTGCCGAACGATTTCAACTGCAGTTGCGAAAGCTATTTTTCTTTACTACTGAAAATGTATCAACGACTCATGATCATGCAATTGTGAAAATTTGGCGGTTCGAGGTGGTTATTTTTGTAGGCTTCCATGTTGTATGGTACGGAGCTGCAACGGGGGATGCAAAGTAATAAATAAGAAGATGTGAAATAAGGAAGTGGGAATGGTGCAGCTTGGAGCAGGGCTAGTCGGGTATCAGGCGGAACACCTTACAGCACGTGATCCAGAGAAAGAGGGAAAAATATAAATAAACCAAAGGTAACGGTGGGCGGTGTAATTTCGGGTGCTCATAATGTTGTGAATGACTGTGCAAAATGTTCCCGTATAGCTCAGCCTTATAATGGCGGTATCAAAACAGAACAAAATAAATAGCGAAACTAAAGGAAAGTTGGTGAAGTAGCAGCTGACTTAATTATTACTGCTGCTCTCTTTGTTGTTTTGTTTGTTCTGTTTGTTGTTGGTGGTGGTATTGGTGTGGTTGGGGGTGGAGGCTTTCCTTGTTGGTGGTGTTGGCGTTGTTGGTGTTGTTGTTTCTGCTAATAGGGCTGTTGCTGTCAGTGTTGTTGTTGTCGTCGTCGCTGTTGTTGTCGTTGTTCTTGTTGTCGTCGGCACTGTTGAACAGTGTTCACCCTGAAGAAAACTTGTTCGGAGTTACCTCGTGTGAGTGCTGACTACTGCCGGATTTTCTCTCAGCATGGAGGCTGGCGGGAACTCTTCCAGCGTATTACGTGGCACAACGCTGAACATACAGAAAGGGATCTCGGAGCTTTAAATGTAAGGTGCTGTTTTTTGCTTTCGAAAACTTTTTCTTCAGTTTTGTTATTGATTGCTCTTATGCTCGAGCTTTTACTTTTGACAATTTTTACTTAAGCGCTCTAAAATAGCATATTTTGCTGAGCTCCACAGCTATTGCTCGCTGTTCCTTTCAACACATGGGAACGCCGTCATGTATGCATATGGCACGTTTCTCGCGAGAAACGTCATCATTTCGTGCCTGTATTCAGTGGCAGCCTAAAAACCATAATCATGATACAAGTTAACCTTGCGAACGAGTGCAGTATACGGCGTTTATTAACCGAATTCACCGCGTAGTGAACTCTTCCGGCGTAAGCGCCTAAGCATACTGCCACTTGGTGGCGACCACAAAAACTGGCGGCAACAGCATGTTCAACGCGACTCTAAATGCCAAACCATATAGAATTTTTTTAGAGATAATATCAGTGCGCCTAGCACTATGACCTAACGTGCCACGCTTTGGCATTATAGCTGGGTCATATGGGGATCGAAAGCTGCAAAACAAAAGTGACAGTAAAGTTCGTTAATTCTCTTCGCACATACCAGCACTCGTACAACTGAATCTATATCCCGCAATATATACAATTTGATAGGTACAAAGCTATCAGGGTGTGGATAAAACGCAAGGGCGGAGATATAAACCGAGCCTTTCCACTCTCAGGTCTGAATCTCACGATCTGAGCGAGCAACGCAAGCAACTGCACAAAGGTAGGCAAGCTGCCCACCAAAAGCACCGACAACACTATAGAACTTCTGCCAACTCCCCCTTTCGCTTCATGTATGAAGAGATGTGCCGCATGCAAAGCCAGAAATTCTGACCATCCAGTGGACCCTCTGACCCCCCGAAAGGGGCTGCCCGGGTGCTCTACCTGCCGCCGTTGTGAGAGCTGCACACCAAACACACACACAATGCGGGGCTACGCCCTTGCAAGACCACCAATTCACAACACCTCACATTACATTACCCAGAGCGTATTCCCTACTGCTTGGGAGAGCTGGATGTAGCAAAGAGCACATCTCATGCCACTCCTAATCGAGCATGTTCATGGCGTCGTGGGAAAGAAGTGGTAGAAGCACGACTAGAGTATCGGATTAAGTATTGGAAATAAAATTATCTTTCTGTCTGAATGGCATCGTATCATTCTTGCAAATGAAGCCGTGCCAGGCATGCATTCACTGCTGTCCCCTTATGTACAAGGTACCTGAAAAGTTTCCCGGCCATAGGGTGTGCTTTTTAGGAGTATGTTCTAGCACTTAGACGCCTATGAAGCTATCAAAGTTCTAAGAGTTGGGAGTGTCCTATTCCCTACAGAGATTTTCAGGTTCGGGAGTGACGTATAAGCCACACTTAACGGTTCAAAATCAGGCCGTGTGGCTCGCAAACTTGTTACGCGCTCTGTACGTACGTCTCAAATGGGCTGTCACCCGAGCGACCTTTCAGTTAAGTAGCAATGCTTTCTTTTATTACTAAACTTTCGAAAATAATCAGCCTTTCATTAGTATGTCCCCTCAAAGATAAGCAGGTATCGCAGCTGATCACAGCCTATTGCTAAAGGTGCTCTTACCGCTCTACAAGGAAATGTTGTAAGCATAGTTTTAAACTCCGCCAAATGAGCCCGTGCTAGCGTGTTCTTGATCCCGTTTGGCTTTCAGAAGGCACTGTGCCTTACTTCCAAAAAACGAGGCTTCAACGTTTCGGCCTTTCGAGAGAGCATCACGCGAAATACGGTGCAGGGCAGAGGTTGTGGGTTGTCACGTCACGTTGCTGACGGAGCCAATCTGCCGACGCGGCAACGCGTCACTCAGATGCACCTGGGTAAACACGTTTACATCACTGGCTAATGTGACAACGCTGCTTCTTTATGAGGGAAAAGGCAAGGAGAAAGAGGAGGGAGTTAGCCGTCTTTCGTTCGGCCAGCCATGCATTGCATCCGCGAACGCTCCGTTCTAAACATAGCCCCTTTGGTGGGAGCTTACTTTTTTGCTCCTTCACGCATTCTGACAGCGCTGACCGCAGGTGCGTATGTTCACAAAGTCTGCAGCCAGTGTAAACGTTGGTGCAGAGAATGTAGGGGAAAAAAACTCGCAGGACGGTTACGGCTACGTAACGCGAGATTCAGCGATAACTGTTTTAGGCGTCTAGTTTTGGGATATTTTGAGGTAGAAACGACACAGTGACCTCATATCGCACTGGTGCAGTGGTCACGTGATGCACCCCTGCACTGACAGGCGGCTGTTCCAAACAGAGCACACCCGTAGGATTACGCGATTCAGGTTGACCGTGATGTAAGGTGAGTGCGTTAATGACCGGTTACGCCGACGGCGACGACGGCGACGACTACAACGAGAAAGGCAGGGACGGCGCCTAACGCTATCGCTGTAAAAAAGGGCCTCAATTATGACTGAGACAATAACTTACAGAGAGAAAAAAAACTGTTAGCCCTCTGGAAAATAATCACAGAAAATGGGCAACTCGCGCAACGAATACATTAGCCTTGCAAGGAAAAGAAACTGGTGAAAAGAGATGACGTCATGTCTACAAAGCAGAAAGGAAGGCATGATTGTGGCGAAATTTTAAGAAAGACAAAGAACAGAGATGCAAGGAACGTGCTAATAACTAAAATATTAAGAGCAATGCTGCGAAAATGGTACCAGCTAGATTTTTCATGCAAAATTTGAATTATTCTTCAACGTCTGACTGGGTAAGAGGGCGTTGCATTTCATGGAAGAGGTCTGTATTTAACATAACCGAGGGTGAGCTTTGCATACACAGACTACACCGTATATACCCTGCATTTTTGCAAATTTCGTTAACGACGCAGACAAGAAGCTTTGCTAAATGTTTTTTGTGACATGATTCAATCGCGTGTGGAAGGCGTAGAGGTATCGCTAGTCCTCTGTCAGAATGGTCCACCTACTTAAGTCCTTCTATGCAAATTCACGATTATTTGTTGACACGTGCCCACCATAACTGTGAAAATTACTACACAGCAAGCACAAGCTCCCTTCATTGCGTTTTGCGACTTCTCATCACCACAAACAACTATCCTCCCCGGGCGCGCACTGACTGCAGGGGAATACAAACTAAAGCATTTCCTATTCTGCACATTTTAAACAAGATTAGACCGACAGAATACCCAGGTTACTGTCCCAGCAAACCAGCAAGCCCAACGCTTTCCCATGCCTCTTCGGAATGCCAGGACAAACCAGACTCGAGGCTAAAAGCACCGTACCCGACACACGAGCAGCGGGAGGCGGTACTTACCAGCGACAGCGTGCGCCAGCAAACCTGGATAATCTAGCTAGGCCGCAATTCATCTGCCGCCAGCGCAGCCCTGGACCAGGGGCACCGACCACTCAGCTCCTGCAAATTCCTCTTTTGGGTAAAAGTTTTCTCTCTCTCCCTCCTGGACAAGCGTTGCAATACTGCAGTTTCCGTCGCTTGAATCAATTTTGATATAGTTTGATTAATACGCGACACATTTTATTAACACGTTAAAGCATACATACGCCTCGTATGCTGGAAGTGCTGGGTTCGGATCACCCCGCATGGCACCCATCTGGTCTCAGTGGACACAAGTTTGCGGAAGGTGGCTGGTTCGAAACCCACCGCCGGCCGCCCACCGGTAAAAATGGGGTACAAGCGTCGCCCGGCCCGGCGGCCCGGCTTCCTCAGGGGTGTGCTTGGAGGAGGCTCCGCAAACCGCGCTGCACCTACGGGGGCAAAACCAGTTTCAAACACTCAGCCTGCAAAGGTGGTCCATGATTCAGATGAGAGATACAGTTGATCTTGGCGTTCGATGAAGTTTAAATGAGCTCGCTCTACGGGAGTTCAGCAGATGAGAGTGTGAGTCCGCAGTCTTCGAAGAAGTTCAGCATGCTGCGGGGCTTTCACAGCAGGGCTTTCACAGAGATGAAATGCTTAGGAAAAAAGGTCTTTGGCCAGCTCTGCCTCCCCCTGCCTCCTTCCCCTTTTCGATGGATCGTCAATCTGTGAACAACCCAAACCCGCCTTTGCGATAAAAACTCATTTTCAAAAACTGGCGCAGCAGCAGTCTTCGCAAAGCTTGTCTCACCAACTTGCCCATTTACTTTTACTTTCGTAACATTTACTTTCTTAAGCCCATTTATGCCCCCCCCCCCCTCTTTTTTTTTTCTCGCAAGGAAAGATAGACCTGAGGTAAATCCGGGCTTCCAGCAAAAGCTCAGTGCGTCTCTGAAGTGCTCTTCTTACGAAGGATCGCTTACATTCACAACTGACGTCTGTTTTGACACGCTGGTTAGAGCGTACGAATTTTATCTCGTAGTGAGAACCCCCTTCGAACACTGTAACTCGAACCGTCTTTGCAGGCTGAGGTGCTCCGAAACTAGGTTTGAACCCGTCGGGGGCGGCGGAGTTTGCGAAGCCTCTTGCAAGCGCGTACAGCGCAAACGCCTGAACAAACCTGTAGTTGTCAAAAGTGACAGCCACGTAGTTGGAGATTATTCGTTTTTCTTGCGTCAAGCGACGAAGCAAAAGAAAGCACATGACGTGCATATCCTTATTAATTATAAATGGGCGCCGGCGGCTTTTCACGCGCCACCAGTCTCGTTACGCTTACACTGAGCTTCCAGCGTGCCTCATGCTCTCAGTTTCGGTTTTGTGTGGAAAAAAAAAAAAACACCGCATTTTGTCGCACTGCGGGCTTCAGAGAATGAGCTGTTCTTCGTTTCAAAAACTGATAAGGCATCGTCTCGGCCGTGGCTCTGAACTCACCACTAACATTAACCACCAGAGTGTGCTAATTAAAGGATAATTAGTAAATTCTATTAACATACCACCTAATTAGCATGACCAAAAAAACTGAAGTCAGCTGCGGCTGACAGTTCGTCTCTTTAAAAAATATCTATTTCAACCACCGTGTTTCCAGGTATTTTTTCAGAGAGTTGGTATAATTGAATTTTATATATATATATATATATATATATATATATATATATATATATATATAATATATATATATATATATATTATACTATATATATATATAATATATATATATATATATATATATATATATATATATATATAGTATTCTGTAGGGGTTCCAATGCGCCAGTTTACAAGTGTAAGTACAGTATTACGACAAACGCGACTGTTCGTTTTAAAGGTTTATTGTGCCAACAGTTTCGGGAATGGTATTCCCTTCGGTCAGGGCAGGCTTACAATGAAACAGTCTTGTCAATATAAGGACACAAAGCGGGCGAGGATGTATAAACTCCGCCCTCAAAGCAAACTTGAAAGTGAGGGCAAGGGGCCGTATAATGGACCGCGCAGCAGCTCTCACAGGGGCAGTGGCTAAATTAAACACAGAAAAAACACAGAGCAAAACGGGGAGGTGGAAATAGTAAAGGAGTAGAAAAGACAACGAGTTTGAACAGCGATAGAAAAGGGAAAGGAGCGTTAAACACGGCTCTCGGCGCACCGGAGGCCGCAGTCCCCCCCTTCTCTACGACACTCCCGCAAGACGCCGCCGAGTCCGCGCCGCCGGCCCGTATCAGGTTTCCTGAGACGCTTTGCTGGGGACGCGCACAAGAGACACTTGTTGCGCGGCCGCAGCGGCAACCTGCAGTGGTGTCGCATGCGTATCTTTGCTTCTTTTCTTCGGTAGGCCCTTCCGTCGGGCTTTGTCTACCAGACATCCTGGCGCCCTTCTTCCCATAAATAAACTAGCCGTTTCAACTCGAGTCCGGCAGTGCGCTTCCCGTGAAGAAGTGGCAGCCGTGGGGGAAAAAGACAACAAATATTGAGCGAAGCCCGAGTGCGTAATGAGAAGGCAGAGAGGAATTTGGGAGAGAAAACGAAAAGGAAAAAGAGAAAAAATTAGTAGCACAAGAGAACTTTGAAAGAAGAAAATATTAACACACACAAAAAATAAAAAAAATATAATAAAAATATATATATGAATAGAATGGGGCGCCAACCAAATACCAAATGGGTTAATGAGAATGAATTGGGCGCGGAAGACATAGCACAGAACTCATGATCAGAAATGTATCGCACGGTAGTTAAAAAAGAAGAAAGAAAATAATAATAATACATGTGTGCGGAAACCGTGAAAGGTTTGCGGCCGCGGGGCAGCCGCGTGGTCCCAGTAGGCTAAGTGATAGAGTTAGAATATAGGTGTTTATTCCAGATAGAACACGGAAGCTGGCTGTAAGTTGAACAAAGGAGATTACTGACAAATAAACAATATACAATAAAATAAACAGCTACATTCCCAGCCATTTAGAGCGTGGTTGAAGTTGTCAAGAACAACATCCGGCGTATTTTGATTTATAATGTTGTCCAGATCCTATGACGGGTGAAATTTTCTACGTTGCCTCCCTCAAGCAGGAGAGCCTCCCAGGAGTAGCGTTCATGCCATGGGAGAACGTGCGAAACTTGTGAATGAGGTATGACTCCCTTTGTTCCCTGTAATAGGTGCTAGGGAACCCGGACTGGAGAAGGATGACGCGGATGTTTTCGAAACTGTGGAGTGGCAAACGCAGGTGCTTGGAAAGGGGTAAGCTGGGTAATGATGACACGTGAGCTTTGTGGTTATTAAAGCGGAAGCGAAATGATGTCTTGGTCTGACCAATATACTCTTGTCCACACACCTCACAATGAAGTTTGTAAATCACATTGCTTGAGTCGCAGTCGAGGTCTTCGCTTATGTGAAACACAAAGCTGTCGAACTTGGATTTTGCCAGTTTGGTGTCTAAAATGTGCGGACAGACTTTGCACCGAGGTTTCCACATGGGTGGCACCCACCCTGGGTAGAGTTCTTCTTTGTTTTCGCATTGACAAGCAAGTCTCTCAGGTTCTTGTCCCGGCGGTACACCACTCTGGGCGGTTCCTTGAATATTAGTGACAACTTATTACTCTGTCTGATTATATTAAAATGACGGCTTAGTATGTTACTTACTCTGGGAGCCGTTGAGGAGAATGTAAGGATTAAGTTTGTTTTGCTGTCGTCTTTGACCTTGTTTTCTGCCAGGATGGATGTGCGCTCTAGGTTGCGAGCGCGTTCAATCGCGTCATCGACTATTTCCCCGGGTATTTCTGTATATATATATATATATATATATATATATATATATATATATATATATATATATATATATATATATATATATATATATATATATATATATATATATATATATATATATTGCATATGTCCCGTACATAAATACTTGTGTCTTCAGGTAGTTTTTCTCTGTCTTTCATTACAGATTCACTGACGTGCACGAGATAGCCATGAGACCATCTGCATGAGCATGATGTCAAAACTAAGGACTACTCGTATGGACGGCACACACACAAACACGCACGCACACGGATCTTGTTCACACTTGCAACTAAACAAATGTGTGTGGCTCTGTGTCTTCACCCTTGCGACGAAACGAGCAAACAAACAAACGAATAAAAACAAAAAGGAACCAAGGGAGAAAACAAAAACCGAACATACTCGCTCCCATGCCATGCTGCTATGCCATGCTTAAGAACCTTATTTCTTCGTTGGTGAACGAGAAAACCATACAATCACATCGAGTAGCGCCGTTTGATGCTTCGTTGACGTTATTCTGTGCCCGTATAGTAACGTCACAGAGCACTGAATAGCGACCTACGAACAATCTATATACCCGTTGAAGATTATGTCCCGTGCAAAGACAGCGCGCGCGAAAAGACTATCTCACATATACAATTCAGGGGCAGGCCAACTTTTTGCCTCCCAGAAAGCCCCTAGGGCGCGGTTTGGGACGCCGCCTCGTTCGGTCTCTCATAAACACCCTCAGGAGCTGTTTATTTCCCTGCCACTGGCCAGCGCGTATAACCCAGATGCGTTTGCTTGACTAGGGGGCCGGAGCGCAGGACAGCGTGAAAACAAAATAAATACAACATTTAAACGGCAACAATGAAGAAAGGGCTTCCAGGCCACCCGCAGAGAGCATTTCCAGAATGCCTAGTATTGCGCAGTAAAGCATTCGCCTCATTCCTAACCGGTCTAAATTAAAATAGAAAATGCTGTGATGCTGCATCAATCAGCTTGCCGACTTTTGTTGTGTACACGTTGTGTTACGTTGTGTGAGCTAGACGACGAGACAGAAGTGTGTCAGACTGTGAAGCAAGAGAGACAGGAACGTTAATACTTCTGTGTGGTGGTCGTGGACACGGGTGGTTTAAGAGGAAAGGAGGTGCAGTGCGTCTCACTCACCATGCACCTCTGAACCGTGCCACCGGGCGGGGGGGGGGGGGGGGGGGATCAAAGAAAGAGTGAAAGAAGGCAGAGGAAGGTGGTGACGGAAACTGTGATTTGCCAACGATGATGTAAATGGCTGGGGCGAAGCACCTACATGGCACTTGGATGCTTCCTCTTGTGTGAGGAGGCACACCTACAAAGCGAAGGATAGCCCTTGGAAAGCATTCCTTCTCAGAGTGCTTGGAGATGAGCCGGCGCTAGTCTTGAGAAGTTGCGGCCATAAAGTCTTTCCCAGTAAGACTCCGCCACGGATAGTTGATGGGGGACGATGGAAGGTGAGGAGCGTGTGTAGGAAGTCTCCTGGTTTGCCTCAAAGTTTGCATGAGGGGGAATTGGTCTCTGTATCGGGCATGTAGTAGTTTTGGGTATGGATCAGTCCGAGTTTGTAGTCGTCGCCAGTGTGCGGCCTGTGCTATGGTGAGGAATGGGGCTGGGGGTGCGTACTCCTTCGTTGTACCCGGTAGTACGAGAGAATAGAAAGTGCAGCCGTAGTGAAGCACTCCGTATTAGTTTGTAGCGCCTGGGCTTTTTCAAGGTGCGCTGACACCACATAGCATATATCGGCGTTGGTTGCTCGTTTTTCCTTTCGCATCCCGCGACCTGTGCTCAGCGGCCGAGCGTCGCAGCCATCCGTTGTGTCGCCATGCATTCAGCATGGTCAGTGACGAAACACCCCTGGCGTTGTACTACACTTTCTCCTCTCCCTTCGCGGTTTCCTACACACCTCTTCCCTGCCCCTCGTCGCTAGTTGTGTTCACAAGTTCTCGCCTGCCTCGGAGTGAGTGTAAGAAAGGATAGGTTTGCCTGTTTTATTTATTTTTATTTATTTTTTATTTATTTATTTATTTATTTATTTATTTATTTAATTATTACCTAGGCGCTCCGCTGTTCGCATTTCTTTTAATCATGCTTTTACTTCAGCGGTAGCAAAAAGAAGCTAGAGTCGTCCATGATGCATTCTAGGACGACTTTAACGTTTTCTTTTACACCCAAGTAAAAGTGCGATCAAAAGAAATTCGAACAGCTCAGCGTGTAGGCGCCGTGTTGTACGCCTCATGGGACTGACCCAACACAAATGAAGTTTTACAGGCGGCTGAAAGTTAACGAATACTAAAGGACAACTATTCTGGTGTCAAGAAAAAAAAGGGGGGGGATTGAGTTAAAGCGCGAATTCTCATACAACAAAGTTAGAAACTACGCAGCAATATTTCAAATAAACCTACTTCTTTGTTTACTTTTATTTGATTCCAAACTCGCTTGCTTGCTATATCTAATAGGAGCTCAGGCAGCGCACACCAGTTCTGCAGCAGACTAACTCGTCAATCAGGATCAAATGGGAGCATGTAGCATCTCTGCCTGTCGAGCTTGGATCTTCAGCCGGAGTCAGACTCGATGAGGATCGAAAATGACCGTGTGGCCAAGTTTTGGCACATTTTCCGACATGCCGCTGGGGTTAATTATTTGCATTTTCAGTGGCAATAGCATTACAGTCGCTGTCACACCAAAACCCCGCCCATTTCCGAGACGAAATTCGCTAATTGGTCGAGAGGTCACGTCACTTTGTGACGTCATTAACCCGCTCATCGTGGCTGTTGGCAACCTGGCGAAAATATTGCGATCAGCGTGCCCAACGTGGCAGGTGACAGTTAAATTAATGATTGGTCGAGAGGGGTCATGTGACCGTTGTGACGTCATCACAACCAGCGCGCAATATTGAGCTCACCAAATTAAAACAAATATGAAAATGTCGGCACCGTCATAGCATAGCGGATACCTGCAACTGCAGCTAGCAGCATGATATGGACTGACAATTGCAAGTGAATTGACGCAAACGCACGCAGAAATTGCAAACAGAAGTTGCGATAAATGTGAAATCTGATAATTTCGCTCTCCCGGGTTCGAACCCGACCGCGGTGGCTGCGTTTTTATGGAGGAAAAACGCTAAGGCGCCCGTGTGCTGTGCGATGTCAGTGCACGTTAAAGATCCCCAGGTGGTCGAAATTATTCCGGAGCCCTCCACTACGGGACCTCTTTCTTCCTTTCTTCTTTCATTCCCTCCTTTATCTCTTCCCTTACGGCGCGGTTCAGGTGTCCAACGATATATGAGACAGATACTGCGCCATTTCCTTTCCGCAAAAACAAATTATTATTATTATTATTATTATATTATTATTATTATTATTATTATTATTATTATTATTATTATTATTATTATTATTATTATTATTATTATTATTATTATTATTATTATTAATTATATTTTCGCTCTTACGGTTTGCTCAATCCCGAAATAAATGTTACCTTTTGGGTTCCAACTGATTTCTGCGTGCATTATTAATTTGTGGCAAGCATTTTGATGTTAGTGCAACAAATGGACCATCGGCAAGAGAAGGGCGAATCGGAGTAACTATAGCTCTCCTGCAGAATGCGCTACGGTGATACTAAAATATTGGCATGCTGATATTACCGTCGAACACGCACCAGAACGAGCATTTGTCACCGCTCTTATTGGCCTTGTGAAGCGCCCCTATAGCCCTTTTTTCCGTGAGCTCCCTCGCTTGTGACCTTAAGCAATGGCAATATCCTACTGGACGTTGAAATAAACGCCGCTTGAACTATTTCCTCCGCGGGGACAAAAAGGTCCCTATCATTTTGATTCGCCCTCTCCGTACCCGATTTATATTCTCACTGTTTGGGTAAGACTTTCTGAGGGTAATGCGCGTATTTGACTCTTTCTATGGTTCTCTTTAAAAGCTCCGCCTGATGGTGTTTCGATTCGTCCACGGCATCCGCGACTCGGCGCTTCTAATCAAAGAGAGTAGTGCCGCGCATTTCTCGAGTCGATAAATCACGACGGATGCGGCCACACCATAAATTTCCGCCGTATACACACAAGGGCACTGACGCAAATGTGCCGCTTTCCGCTCGGAGGACGTCTCTCGAACGATCGTGTGCAAAGCGGCCCGTAAAGACGAGATATCAAGACGTCGCTATAGTGTATAGGGCTCTTTTTTACTGAGCCCCCTTCTCGTATTTTTCTTCACTCCCGCGGACTGTTAAGACGTTCGTCGTCAAATCTTCCGCTTCCGTCTTTGTTTATGCGCCAACGTTCTGTAAACTGCAGCGTGCTTATGGTGCTTAGTGACAACGAAGACATTGTGGTTAACATCTTTGTAATGTCGGTATAGATTCACCGATTGAGGCGTCTCGCTCCGAAGGAAATATGCACAGTGAGGGATACTGTACGATTACCCCCGGCTGAAGCGACGCCGTCGGAACTATATTTAGCACTGCTTACATAAGCACAGTGGGCTGAATCGGTGCCCATGGAGGTGACCACTGCACAAGGTTGCTTATATTGTAAGCCAGAGATAATGCATAACGGAGGTCACTCGGCTCATTTAATTGGTCACTCGTAAGCGCTCCGCTTACGTCCACGTGTAAATGCGGAGAAGAGCAACGCACAAGGGCTTCGGCAGATAAGGCTACAGGCGCAAGGCAATTCAGCGGAAATTTCAAAGCCTTCCCGCTGTGATTAGTGCCATAGGCTGCTTTGAATAAAAGTCTAGACGAGAAGCGAATAGTAATCTCATGAATGACCTGAGTATATAGGCCTTACTCCCTACGGGTGCTAACAACATCTTTCGACTGAGCATTTTCAAGTCTTGGCTCAAGTTATGAGTGACATCACGTGTACATATTGCGGCGCACTTTATCACAGCGCTTCGTTTTACAAAACACTTCAATAGGTCATGATGGTACAGATATCGACAGCTTGGACGGCCAGTAAAGAGTCATGGACAAAAGTTTGCTGGATGTGGTTTCCCTGAGAAAAAAAAATATTTCATCGTTGTCCAATCAGCCTGTATTCGTTCCAGGAGATGAACACTTGTTCCGTTATTTTTCTATGCTTTTAATTCTACGTCATCAGGCCTACTCAGCCACATGACGCAGAGGTAACTTTTACCCGCGAGCCAATGTCCTAAAACCTTTTGTCCATGACTAGACGCCCTGGTGTATGGCTCCGGAAGTTAAATTTACTGGACACGCTTCCTTGGAAAAGAAGTTAATTTTGCGCGCATCTTCGCGTCTGCTGTTAAGGCCTGCTGACATAAGCACCCCCTTTTTTTCATTGTTTCAAACCTGAGTCCTTACACTTTTTAGGTATGTGGTGGAAGGCAAAGACCTTAGATCATAACTCAGAAAAGTGGCAAACTTCAGTGGAGTGATTGCTTTAGAACAGTCAAAAACATGTTTTTTTTTCTAACACCATATCATTAAACAGAAAGGGCAGCCTCAATATATTAGGGCCCTACGTAGTTTGCTGAGAACACAGCGTCGAGTCCCACGCGCTTCATTCTAAAGCGATGTGAGACACAATTTCTTTTGGACCGAAGCTCGAGCGGGCCGAGATGAAATTAGTGGCTGACCTAGTTTGCGAGCTCATCCAAAAGCGCAAGCCTGCGTCGAATGGCCCGGTGTTTTATGCGGCCCCTTGCAACTCGTGCCAGTCCAGTTGAGCGAGATGTGTCTGATGAAGACCTCTTCACGGCTCGACAGCGCATTATGCGGCTCCTCACTTTGCCGGGAATTACGAGCAAGGAGGAAAGAATCGGAAAATAAGTGGAAGGCGGCGCTTGCACATGACCGGCATGCTGCCGTTTAAGGAACAAGAACTGGAACACCGCTTTTTCACGTTGCTCGACCTTCATACCACGGGCAGGACACAAATTCCGTCTTTGTTTCCAAAATAAGAGCTTTGTTTCTGTCGTGGCTTGGAAAACTTTCGCCAACGTATCAGTCTTGCCACGGGATTGCAATAAAGATGGCAATTCGACTGGTAAGCGCAAGGTTGCTGGACGGAATCCCGCCAGCTGCATGCGGCTGCGTTTCGATGGAGGTAGAATGCGGAACGCCGGCGTACTGTGCGTTCTCAGAGAGCGTTAAACGATCCCGAGTGCCCCAAATTATTCCGGAGTCTCGCAAGACGGCGTCTTTCAAAGCTCACGAGCAGTATCGGAATGTTGAAACGCATGATGTATGCAAGACGCTAGTTCATTTATAATCAGTTAGCTACAATGTTCCCTGGTTAGCCACTTTGTTCTTTGTCCATTGGCTGCAGTTATTTCAGTGAAAATTCGCATCGTTCAAACTAGCCTTCATATCTTAGCCCGCGAATGTTTTCAAAATTTGCGTTCGTTTGTTCTCTTGAAAAAAGTAGTTGCGTCACAGGTAGGCAGACAGAAGAGGTGCACATAGGGTGCGACATATGTTCTGCTCTACTGCGATGACGGATATTTTGGGGAGTTGGCAAAGTGAAACTACGGCAGACTGCCTGGTTTTATGATGAAAGCAGATGTTTTGCCATGCAATGGTTGTTTGAAGGACGTTTAGCTGAATTTTGGATGTCGCCATCGTCATAGTGACACTGATGGTATGCCCGCCGTATCAAAATAACCCAAATGACGTCAGCCTCATGAGGATTGAGCCAGTGAGAATGGAGCACTGCCTGTGCTCACCTGAGGCATCTGGTGCCACGTGATGCTGCGCCACGCACACTTTGCAGCGAGCCTTTATGGGATAGAGGCCTAACTACTCAAGCCGATCGAATCGACATCGCAAGGATTCGGTAATAACGTAATTAAGCGGTAATTTGGTGATATGAACAGAAAGATGGCCCCGGAACCTGAGGCTAGATTCATTATTTTCCCTGGTGGTTGAGTCATGACGTCACAAGCTGCAACTGCGAGTGGTGTACGTGCAAAAGAACGAAGACAGAAAACTAACAAAATACGGCTCGTGATCTTTCTCATCGTATTTAGCCCTTGTTACGTCCGCTGAAGGACAAAGGCCTCTATCTGTCATCTCTGATAAAGCCCTGCTGTATGCCTTATCTCTTTTCTTGCCTTCTCTTATCTCATCTGCCCATCAGACTTCCACCCCTGGCTACGTTTTCCTTCGCTTGGAGTTTACAAGGAGATCATCTGTTATCGGTTCTGTGCAGGACCTCAGGATACAGACATTTTCTTATCTCTAGGGGACAGTCTCATTGGAGGTTTATGAATTAATATGCTTAAGTGGAGCATGTAAGTTTCATCTACACCAACCAGCATGCGCTTAATTTAACTGCACCTGTTTCACAGAATCAACCGTGGGGAATATAATTCTCCTGTCCGAATTAAGACTGTTTCTTAAAGTTTTGAAACTCCGAAAATACAATGGAGAAACTAAGGCAGTAATTACCCCCTTATCTCGAATCTACTCCACCCTGTGATGTGTCCTCTCATACACACATCCGTATGAGAGCTGTGTGTAGTATAGGTTCTTCCTTCGAGCATACAGCACGCAGAGAACGCATCATCGAAGAATGAAAGTTTTCTTAGCAAGGCAAGGATACGAGGATTAGGTTGTCTTTTGCCACTGTTTTTCCAGCTCCAGCAATTGTGTATTCATGAAATCTAGCAACAAGCTAATGAAACGGAGTACGAAAAACCGTGAGTCTCGAGAACCTTTCTTCCAAAAACGGAACTCTTATAAAAAATGCAGCATACGCTCTTTGCAACACATCGTTAGCGTCTCTGCACAAGAGCTAGCTGGCTCATCAACTCTGCGATGGTGGAGGAATTTCTTGGGGTTTCAAGCTGCAGCGCTCGCAACTTGTACCAGCCTGCGCATGCCAGTTACTCCAAAAACTAGTAGCCGCAACGGAAAATGGTCACTTTCATTTTCCGACGTGAGTCACGTGCATTACTGACTTTTGCTTTTTTTTTCTTTGTATTAACCACGATGTCTCTTGTGCCAACCCTAACACTCAACGACGTTTTTCAACTTGGTTGTCAATAGTCACATTCTGTGCTTTAGAATAAATTCATCGAGCAGGCGCATGCACAAAAGGGTGTTCTCATCGTTTCCTTCTACTTACCCAGCTTGTCTGGTTTTTGCTCTAACCGCACCATCGGGCGTCTCCTAACGTGTCGCGCAGTGCCAGCTTCGACACGCGACTCATGAACAAACTGTGTCTATTCCCATGTTTACTCGTTCCCCATAGTAATACACTCTAAACCTTCCTCTTGAAACCGGCATTCCTGTTTTCAGAGCAGAGGAGGATGGAAAATGGATGTCGCAAATGGCGACCTCGGAGACATTCTTTTTTTTTTTGTAAATGAATCTTCCCTGCATGAATTATTACTCTCTCCGCCACGCACCATTGGCATTCTTTTTTCGGAACGGAGTGGCAGTCTTTCGACAGACCTCTGCGCCTTGTCATCATTAATTAATTAATTTTCATGGTGTCAAGGGATGACAAAATGTTCTAATTCGACATGTTTCTTTTTCGTCTTCCCTCCGTGCATACACGACGCTAAGAGAAAAGAATAAGAAGAAAAAGAATCAGAAGAAGCTCGTGCCGCCACGCGCAGCTGTTCGAAGGACCCGGCCTTTGCAGAATCCAGAAAGCCGCCTTTGCAGCGACGACCATCGGCCTCTTCCGCTGAGTGCTACCACCTGCCGCCATGCAGGAGTGGCACTCCACCTACAACAGTGTCTGGGGCCGGCAGACGGACGCCGCCGTAGGCACGGACGCAGAGTACTACGATGACAACGTGAGCGATCCCTACCAGGTGAGTTAACCAACGGCTGGAACACTGCGTGGTGTATGTACACACACTCTAAAGGGAACGGAGTAAGAACAGAGTAAGCTGTCCTCCAGAGCACTCTCTTGTATAAAATGATGTGCGCTAGAGGACAGTTTACTCTCTCCCATAAAGGCGAATTCGTGTTTAGAGTGTAGGTGCGCCGGGCGGAATACCTGGGGCCATCACTTGAAACATAGATCCTCGCCAATCCGAACCTCGCCAATGTCAATTGCAGTCCCAACTATAGCTCCTGAATCTAAAAACTCCGATTAGTTTCCGCTATATCAATCGCGTACGGAAATCATTCAGGGACTTTCCACCTCGCGAACTCTTCTTCGCTCACTTCCGTTTGACGCACCGATTAATTCTCTAGCAGAACGCCGCCGGCCCGGCCGGCGCCGCGACCGAGGTGGGTTCCGGGGAAAGCAAGAGCCACGCGGTGTGGTTCCTGGTGGCCGGCATGGTGGCCGTCTTCCTGCTGCTGCTGGCGCTCAACCTGTTCATCCTCAGCAACGTGGGCAGCGACTGGGAGCACGCGAACCGGCCGCCCGACACGCCGGACACCACGCTTGCCTCGTACCTGTCGCAGGGTCAGTCCCGCCGCGAGCGGGGCGCCGGCGAGCGCACGTGCAGCACCCGCGCATGCGTTGCGGCGGCAGCCAACGTCAGCCTCGACGCGGCGGCCAACCCGTGCAACGACTTCTTCGGCCACGTCTGCAACAACTGGATAAGGGGCGCCAGTGAGGCACGGTGAGCCCGCTTTACATATACTTTTCGTTTGACTCACCCGGAAACCTATATACCGGTTACCGGTAGTTGTCTATTTGTCGTACCCATTTTCCTAACTACACCGTTGAAATGCGCCGAAGGCACCCTAGCAAAGGACACTCGAATAGTGTGGTAAGTCCACCCAGCAAGCGTGCCGTTGTTCCAACGACACCGCTGAAATGCGGCAAAACTACCCCTCCAAGGAACACTACTACTGTCCACATGGTTGTGCTGACAACTTGATGATGCCTCGTCCGCTCGCTTCTAAACACAATATCCTCGCTGCATTCTTCGACGTAATTGCTTCAGGACAAGGAGGTGGGAGAGGGGCTTGTTTTAATGCGAAAATTCCATTGTCGGGAGAGCTTCCTCCTCCTGCCACGCGACATGGCAGACGACCGCCAGACGACAAAGTAACGTCGGAAGAGGAAGTTCTGCCGGAAATGTAAATATCCGCGTGAACACAATGCCGCCCCCTCCCCCGTCCCCCGACCCTGAAGAGGGTGCAGTACAGTCACTCTTCGCAGCTCCAAAAATGGCCAAATTATCAGAGCAACAAGGGCTCTAGCCTCTCACCCCTGGGCGTATGGTTTAGAAAGTGAAAACAGCGAACGTTAGCACTTATAGCGAGCAGTCGCGTCGAAGAATGCAGCGAGGACAGTTTATTTGGTCCGTTGTGAGGGGGCAAAGCGTCGCCAAGATTTCAACGCTGACACACGCCTGCTGAGTTGACTTAACCACAGGATGGCAGTGTCCCGTGGTGAAGTGGCTTTGCCGCAGTATAGCAATTTCTCTAGGACAACGACATGCTTTGTAGGTGTACTCTAGAGAGACAATTTTACTGCGCTACCTTAGTGAGAACGTTTGGGCCTGCTTTACTATTTGACACCATTTCTGCCTTAGATTGGGAGTAATGAGCAGAAATATTTTAATTCATGACAGGTGCGTTTACGAGTTATGGGCTATAAACCAACGAGCAATTGCATTCACATCGAATGTGTGCGTTCGCAACATGAACCTTCGCAAAATGGGGCGGTCATTTAGAATTAGCAGGAAATCTAGCCTACAATTCTCGAGTGCGCTGCATTTTACCAGAAGGCACAGGCGCGCACGAGCTATGGAGTTTGGCTCCCCGGAAATGTGATGACAGGGATGTGGCAGTTGATTCACTGGGTATATGGCCGCAGGTCAGAGTCATGGGACGCGCGAAACTACCGTTACACGATGGACCACGCGCACCAGGCGGCGCTCTCTGGCGCGCTCCACAAGCTTCTGGCGGGCAGGGCCGGCAGCCGCTGGCTACCCGCTGCGCTGCGGCGGCTCTACCGCAAGTGTCTCAAACCAGGCCCCGAGGACGGCGCCCAACTGCGCTCTAAGCTGTTGGACAGCGCCGGCGTAGCTCCTTGGCCGCAGCCACGACGGGACACCGCCAATGCCGAGGACGTGTCCAAGGTGCGGACTACGCAAATAAACAATAGTGTGAGCAACAAAGCGGACAAGAAACGCACTTTTACAACGAGGACAGACACTGGGTCAGATATAGTGACATTGATTGCCCTTTCTGTGTGGCCCCTCTAATGTTCTAGCGTTCCAAATAAGTCTTGAACTTCGGGAGGCACAATCTCCTTGAAGCTGAAGGGCAGGGTCAGAGACGAGCAGGTCGTGATGGCACAGCTGTACGCGGGCTGGGGCTGATAAAAAAGGGGCCATCTATAGAAGGAATTTTCTGAAACAGGACAGAGGTCTGGGTGAGTTGGTTAATCATGAATACAAATAATCTGCCGCCTCGTTGCTTCCGCCACAGTTGACTTGTAGTGCTCGGGGTGGACCTATTCTCTAAAACTACTATATTGTTCGGACAGAGCAAAGCGCGCGGCTCGCCGCCGTTGAGGACTCACTCAAGTGCACCATGTGGGCACATCATGCATGACTGCGACCAGTTAACGTTGGCTTAGAGGTGCTCGTTGGCTACGAGAGGTGCTCATAGTGCTACATACGTTCCGTCCAGCGTCGTGTGGAAATCGATAAAGCTGAAAATGTGCTAGCTTAAAGTGCTTGAAACGAGGTCATTAAAAGTGCGTTTCCGGCTCGCTGCCCGTGCACGTTGCACGTTGCACATGCACGTTGGAGCATGGCAGTAACAATCCTTACCAAGCACTGGCTTAATTCAGCGACCTGGCTGCCCTGCAGATCGTTCACTGGCAGATTGCGCCATCCACGTCCCGACGATCTATCCCGAGACTCAGTACGGCACACCAGAAGATCCTTACATAGATCTGAGGCTATTCTGATCCGGTGCATGTAACTGTACAGGCACGAAACAAGTAAAAAGGGCACTGAAGTGTATGGTGTACAATATGTGTGTTAGAAGTCACACTCCCAAGGCCCTAGACCCAGGAGATCTTTAGAGGGAGCTTGCTCATAGGAAGGGAGAGGGGCTTGAGGCAGCCTTGAGGCCATTTTCTTGACGCAGACACGAAGTCACCTGTGTATCTGCTCTCTCCTGACAACCGATTGCAGGTTCATGTGCTTCTACAACATTGCAAACACCCCAAGATACAGCTTTCGCCTTCGAAGAATGTGACATAAGCGGCGCTTCCGCCGTTATAAATATCTACATCAGGTGCATTGTTAACGCGAAATGCGCAGGTACTGGGCAATGCGTATTACTTCACCAACGAGCCGGCAATCCTACGTATGGGCGTCGGCGCCGACGGGCACGTGTTCCTGGCCGAGCCTAGGCTGCTGCTCGACGGGCCCACCACGGGACCCGCCGAGGTGGCACAGGCGGCCGACGCAGCCTTCGTGTTGGCGGGAGGGCAGCTGCCGCCGCCACTGGACGTGAACCGGTTCGAAAAGCTCCTGGACACGGCGCGCAGGGGCGACGAGCCTCCTCCTTGGAACACCACGCTGTTCCTGTCTGGTATGAACCTGTTGACTTCCCCAGACTCGGTCATGAGATTCCAATTGGCACTAAGCGATCAACGCAGATGTTTGACGTTTGACGCGCACATTACTGAGCAGGAGGGTGCAATCGGTGAGCCTGCACAGTTAAGGTCGGTCACGCGCTGTCCTTAAAAAAGAGCGTGCTGATGCATTTGGCGGGACGTTTATGCACGGTTCATAGAGAGCAAGAGGCAGAATAATGGAAACGCAGGGACGTTAAATCAGCAAAGATTTGTTTGCTACCCTACACGTGGAGAGGGGATGGAAAAAGATAAGATGCGTATGGGTTTACGGGGGTTTAACATCCCAAAGCGACTCACGCTATGGGGACGCTGTAGTGAAGGGCTCCGGAAATTTCGACCACCTGGTGTTTTTTAACATGCTATGACATCACAGAGTGCACGGGTCCCTAGAATCTCGCCTTCATCGAAATTCGACCGCCGCGGCTGGGATCGAATCCGCGTGTTTCGGGTGACGAGCCGAGTGCCATAACCATTAAAAGATAATAGGAAGGGAAGAATAAAGCACAGCATGGAACGTGCCTGTGGGCGTCATTATTCCGTGAGAACACAGGACGCTCATAGAGAGTCTATACGACTCTCTATGATTTGTTGTAATATTTCAGCAGAAAGAACACTCCTCAGGTTGATAGAGTGCAAGTCATTCGAAATAGTGTCTCGCTGCATGCTACGTATACGTTGAGGCGTATCTTGAATCTAGGTGTGCTTTGAGAAGAGTAATTTGTCTGCGCAGTGTCCTTGCTTTCATAGCCTTTTGGTTTTACTGACGTCCTTCGTTGTTTAGCCATGAAGGAGATCCTTAATCGTGGTTAACCACACGGAGGTCTTCGAATGCAGAAGCGGAGCCTGACGGCGGTCGACAGCGCTCGGGCAAGATACCGCTGAGCGCTTGGTCCTCGTGGAACCTGCGCACGGTGATCGAGGAGGCATTCGAGCCTCGCGAGGCCGTCAGTGAAGTCGTCGTTCGGGCGCCGATTTATGTCGATGCGCTGCCGGACGTGCTCAAGGTTCGTTCGAGAGGCGCAGCAACGTTAACCACGTTGGCGCTTCATCAAGTAGAAGGAATGAAACTTGCGAAATATAATGACTGAATGGCGCACGGGCGCGCGCCGGGATAAATACAGATAACACTGCAAGTTGTAATGTATATTTTGTGGCATGCTCGTGTTTGAAAAATCCAAGAGGTTGTACCAACATTGGCGTTTTGAATGCACTAAGATTCAAGCTTTACACGTTTCTGTGCCTTTCGTGTATTCTCCCCTTAGCTTATCGCTCGACCCTGGATTAAGTGATGCTGAGAATTCTCTCGACACTCATAAATTCCGTAAAGGTAGGGTCGCATATGATGATCCTTTTCACAGTCGGACAAATAACAATATTTTGCGTACGTGCTGCGTACCTTTCACAAAAGGATGCGCGTTCTATATGCAACTACTTGTCTTTGTTTAATTTCGGGTGTTCACGCAGTGCGGTTTGGGGCGCAGCTAGAATAAAAAGTCAAAAAGCACGAGACTGACGTTCGCAGTCACTCTATACTTTGTTTCTTGCTCAAAAACATGCTCTATTGGGTGCATTCCTCTTGCAGACTGAACGCACTACTCGCCGCGACAAAAATATAGCGGGTGTTAGCGAAAACATAAAAAAAATTCTAAAATTTGGTGGTTAAGAAAAAAAGAGAAAAATTCTTTAGGAACAAACTGTTAGCCGCGGCAGATGTCAGTAATTTTACAAACCTGATAATTAATTGCGCTTGCACAGACCCTTCTAATATGGAAACGCATTCAAAAATTCTCATTTAGCATAGTCTATTGGTTAGGGCCAATGGCGAGTTCGTAGCCACGGACAAGGTGATGGCATATTAGTCTTTGAAATGAAGAAGGAGTCGTACTCGAAATCCTTGCAGCACTAGGAAATCTGCAGCAAGGCTGAATGGTGGGCCTGTGTGTATGGCATGCTGAAGAATTTTTATCAACCAAAGAAGACGCGTACACAGGAGAACCGCACAGGACAAGGCACCAGCCCTAGTCCTGTGTGGTTCTCTCTTGTTTATGTGTCTTCTTTGGCTGGTAAAAATTCTTCAGAGGAAATCTCTTGCGTCTACCAGAACAAAGCCGAGACAGAGCAAACGTGGAGCGCTAGTATACAAATGAAACGGTCACCCCGTGGCTTCTTGCATGTGCCTTGGACCCGACTGCGTTACTGAACCGCGACATGTACAGTTGCGGAGGTCTCCAGCCAGCGGCTAATAATACAGCTATCAGCTTAGTTTACGAAACACGCTGTCCAGAGACTTTTTTCCTCGACTGTATCTTCTTTTTTCCCGTCTCTAACAAAAACAACGGCCATGTAGCTGGAGATGACTATCATTTATCTTGCAACCAAGTGAGACTATCGTTTTTTTAAGAAGGCTATCAGCGTATTGTTAAAAGTACGTATTTTCGTGCAAAATAGTCTGTTTTGAAAACTTGGCAGCAGACGGCGCAAGGTGGCTGGTTTATTTCCCGTGCGACATCTCTTATTCCGACGTGTTAAAAGGAGCGTCGCGCGATGCAGGAAGTGAAGGAGCACGAGCTGCTCAACTACCTGGGCCTGCGCACCGCGTTGCTGGCGTCGAGGCTTCTGCCGGCTGGCCCGGAGAAGCAGATTCTGTGCCGACTTCTAGACGTTGACGACACGGCGCCAGCGCGTACCGCAACCGAGCACTGCATCCGCATGATAGGTGCGCCCAGCGTACGGACCCTCGGAGTCTTGCCTCCATTTGTTTACGGCCACAGTCTAAAGGTCGATTGGAGAGCACGCCAAAATAAGCACTTGGGATCATTTCCGAACGCGCACTGAGGCCTCAGTAATACAGCTTGTTTTCGCAGTTTGTCACCTTGATGTGGCTTTTCAGGTTTGGTGTCGAATTAGCGACCTTTTGCTTATTACCCTTATAAAAATGATTTAAAGACAGTCTGTAGAGTTTTTGTAGACTCTATTGCCTTGCTATAGATATTTCTTTTTGTCTATCTATAGTGTATAGACTGTCTATAGATAAAAGCCTACTAAAAGTGTATGGCCATAAATCTAGACTGTTCTCTAGGTTTTGTCTATAGACTTTAAAGACAGACGTCTATGGACAGTCTACAGACAGTCTAAAGAAATTTTTGTAAGTGATAGAGCAACTCAGACTCGACCGTCGCCGTTTTATCTGCAAATACACCCGTAGTAGACGACCGCTTATAAGTTCATTTCCACTTTTTCTGGGAGATGCGAGCCCAACGCACTCGTGCGCTGAGAATTCCTTCAGTCGGGTTCCTAAAGACTCGATTCTTCTCGTTCTACTTGCATTCTCCTCTAGAACTTCCCAGCGACCCAAAAATTCTACGACACGTATTAGTAAGGATAAATTGTTTGGTCAGCGTTCGCCGAGTGAGTGTGTCGTAAATGTGAACTCTGTTTCTTCTGTCTTGCATGCACGTGTCTGCTTCCTTGATAGACGTGAATGCAGACGCTCTACTCTCTAAGATACGTGAGTGTAGACAGCAGCATGCACTGCGCCGTCTTCCTTGCTATCACAGCGAAGTACGAGCCGGTGCTGGCGCTGCACGTGCTTGCAACTCGATCTCCGCTGGTGCACGGCCTGGACCCAGGAGCCCTGCTGGGGTACCTGAAGCACCAGCTGACCGGCCTGCTGCGCGCGGGGGCGTTGGACACCGGCAACAATTCGCTTTCGGCAGTGCTGGCCGACCGCGCGGATGCCCTTCCTTGGGTGGGGCTCGCGCCCGACTGGCTGAGCAACGCCACGATGCGTCAGGCATACGTCGACAGGTGGGACTGCTCTGTCGCAAAACGAATCACGACTCCGCATAGTGTGCTTGGTCTCGTCCTCTGGAGGACAAAGGGTTCTGCTAGAGACCTCCATGTTGCCTATTCTATGCTCTCAAGGTTTACCGACATGCATTACCGAAGGGAGGATTAAGCAACAGGTTCGGAAAAAGCACTGAGGGTCCTACAATGATTTTAACGCTAGAGAACGAAATCCGCCACCGTCGTCAGCGTTGTGAGCGAAAAAATCGGACGGGGTATGATGTCCACCACACAGGGTTGCCGCTCTATGGATACCCTATGGACACCCCGGGGCGGAAGATTCTGCGCGGCCTCGCGCAAACGGTCACGTGTCCTTGTGGCGTCATCAAAACCTGCCCACCGGATTGTGAGCAAACTGCCCACCGTGTCAGGTGGCAGTTAAATTAATGATTGATCGCGAAACTTGCTTGGGAAGAGCAACCTGTGTCTCACAAGCTCCACCGATGGCAGCACCTGCCATCGCAGGGCAGTGGCGCGTCGCTTAACAGCTGCACCACTGCGCAGTGGTAACTCATTATCGCTGTCACTTCATACACTAAATGCGGAGCTTAAGTGACTCCTCCAATATCTTTTTACCTTGTTATCGACTCTACTGAGAATGATTACATTTGACCCACCGTCAGTTCCGCATCTGTGTAAATTTTTTTCCTAACCATTTGTCCGTAAAGTTCCTAGACTGAGTCCATTTAAAAACGTGCGTTTAACATTGAAATCATTTGTGCAGCACTCCATCGAAATAGTCTCCCTTGCAGTCTATACACAGCTTCCAACGCTTCTTGAGGTCTTGGAAACTGTTGGAAAACTCTTCTTTTGGCAGGACTGTCAGCTCCTTTGTCGTGGCGACTTGAATGGCCTCCCCGCTCCTCATCCAGCGACATTTTAGGGCTCTCTTCACACGAAGAAACAGGAAAATATCGCATAGGGAGAGGTAAAACGAGTAAGGCGCA
Organism: Amblyomma americanum; assembly: GCF_052857255.1. Classification (NCBI taxonomy): domain Eukaryota; kingdom Metazoa; phylum Arthropoda; class Arachnida; order Ixodida; family Ixodidae; genus Amblyomma; species Amblyomma americanum. The sequence goes on from NC_135502.1 coordinate 57,295,239, forward strand.
TGGGAAAGTACAGTAATGCTGTGCTTGGCGAGAAATTTTGTCGCGCTGAGAGCAGTGTGCGGACTTGCGTTATTGCGGAGAAGTCTCCATTGTCTAGATGCCCATAAATCAGGGTGACGGCGTCGCAGTGCATCACGCATGTGTTGGAGCACGCGGATATAAAACTCCTGATTCACCGTCTGCCCTTGTGGGATGAACTCGTGGTGTATGACAACTCTGGCATCGAAAAAAACTATCAGCATCGTCTTTGTTTCGGTCTTCTGTCGCCGCACCTTTCTCGACGCCGGAGAGCTTGTGGACCGCAATTTGGGGCTCTGCCTCTTTGTTTCGGGATCATATTGAAAACACCATGTTTCGTCTTCAGCAATGATGATGTCGACGAATGCAGCACTCTTCTATGCCTCGGAGAGCAAGTCAGCGCTCACTGATGTCCGCGTGTCCTTCTGGTCCTGTGTGAGGAAGTGCGGCACAATTTTGGCATTCAGCTTTCGTTTTCCCAAGTTTTCACACAAAATTTGGGTTGTCTTACTAATGTCGAGAGCATCTGATAGCATGCGAACTGTAATGGTGCGGTCTTGCTGTATGATTTCTCTGATCTGAGCCACGTTGTTTTCATTCCGTGAGGTTTAAGGGCGCCCCTGCCTTGTGTCGTCTTCCACCGACGTTCTCCCTGAAACGAACCTCTTGTGCCACTCGAAAACTCGCGCCCGCGATAATGTCTCGTTGTCGTAAGCGTCACGAAGGAGCTCATACGTCTGTTTGGCTGTCTTGCCAAGCTTCACACAGAATTTTATGTTTACACGCTGTTCGAGGTGAACGTCCATCTCTCCACATTCACTCGCAGTAGAATGCGCAGACGACTAGTGACAACGTATTTTTTCTACATGTAGTGCCATCAAGTAGCTGCCACATCAATGAACATAAATAGCTCAGGTTAGCCCGAAAAGATGGCCTACACATGCGCACCAACATTTGTTTTAGGGTATCATTTCTAGAGAAGAAAATAAATAAGTCTCGAAACTTTACGGACAAAGGTTGTGTTACTGTAGTTGAACATGTCCCATTTCAATTAAGTTGTGACTTATCTGTCCTCCTTCCATTGCGATGAATTCGTATAGTGTCATACTGTATTGATCTTGTCCCTCCTGCTAGGGTCAACAGTAAGGACCTGCAGTATTTCGGAAATAAATAAATACTTGCTGGTATGTTGACGAATTGATTCATTATTTCCTTTCTATCCGTGAATCTTTCTTCTGATCTGTGTCGGCTTTTTTGGTCCTTCATTTCTACACTCTTTATTCATTCACTTACTCAAAAGAGAGGCCCCTGACGGGTGTTACCTTGGAACCTCCCGCAATACTCACGTCGTGGACGCTGCATGTACCGTATTCAGAAAAATAACAATGAAATAAAATAGACTGGCATTGACAAATGATTTGCACAAATGTATGTCCTATTTTACCTCAACGCTATCGCAAAATAACGTTGCAAGTAAATAACCACGACGTGATATTTGCGTGGCTTATATGACGAGGCACAAATGCGCTCCGACATGAATAACATGAATGCTTGAAATATGAATTTGTGAGCGGTTTAAGTCGGCATAAGACACCTTATTTTCGAATGTTCTGCGTGTGCCACTAAAATACATGAAGCAACCGCAGAAGGGGGTTCTCCGACGGACGTACCAGTGCGCCTGGTTCAGGAGGGAGTGCCTGGTAACCTACCATGAAATCATCCTCCACCATCGAAACTATCGACTCAAATACCCACCCCCGCACAAATCCATCACCAAAGCAGAGCAGGTTTCCTGGCGGCCACTTAAGACGGGAACATTCCCAAATCCTTATATCTACTCCCTGATGTATCCGGCAGAATACAATTCCCGCCGCACACTCTGCAATCATTCTAAAGCAAATCACAATCACATCCTATTCGAGTGCCCAGAGGGCCCACTACCTCTGAGCTTCCAAATCTCAAACCGAAGTCAGTGGGAGACTGCGTTGCTCAGCCCTGACCCGGAGGTACAACTCCGGATGGCGGGTTGGGCCCTGCAGGTCGCCAAGAAGCATAGTCTTCAAGCCACCTAGCACCGTTGCGAGGGCGCACGCACCTGTCTAAGGCTCATCCCTAACCCCTACCCTATTTGTCTTATGACAAATAAAAGTTTGTTCCTCCTCCCCATGTGACCCGCAATCTCGCGCGCAAAATGGCACAGGTTCTACGGCGAGAGAGTGGCCCCGGCGTCCTTATCGGCCTCGCAGACCGTGTTCGCCTGGATGCAGGACAAAATGGTCAACGAGCACCTGGCACTCAACGAGCCAGAGCAGTTCGCCGACGCCCGCTGGCAGACCGGCCTGCTGTCGACGCGCTGCAGGCTGGTGCTGCGCGAAGAGGAGACCGTCGCCACCGACCAAGGGGAGAGCGACGAAGACGGCGCCGAGATGGGCACCGAGGCTACGCTCCAGGTCTGTCGCCCAAGGAGTGGTCGAGATTACCCGGAGCCTTCTACTAAGGCGTCTCTCATATCCTCAGGCGCTCTGGTACACTAAACCCCCACAAACCGAACCAAACCAAGTTTCGTGTTCATCTGGAGGGCCCGTGACCGAGCGGGGAAAAGAAAAAAATGGTCCCGTTTCGTACAAGTTGCTTACATGTTCTGTCAGTAGCAAAATCGGTGCATAGCACACGACTTTCTATTGGGCTTCACTGCCGCGCCACCTTCCGGCAGCGCTTGCTGTCCAAGCAGAGAAGTGTCACCTCTGATCTAGAGACGTGAGAGTGCATTCGTTTCCATACCCCAATCTTCCCCACCTCCATCGCCTTCACCCAACACTATATGTAGATGCATGCCTCTGGTGTGGCGACATTCCTACTTTCACTCGCATCGCATGGACATGCTCACTAGTAACCAACAACCTTAAGCCGCCTGATGGGGCCTTGAAGCAGTGGGAAGGGATGTTGGCCAGCGTCTCTCTAGTTGAGAGACCAGAAGGCGCTGCTCACCACTGCTAAGAAGACAGCAGAGACCACTGAGGCACCATCCGCAACGGCTCCAACCACCACTTCCGCAAATAAATGTACATCCTTTGCCAAAAGTAACCAGGCTGCAGGCTCAATCGAATAGTAGAGCCCTTACGGCTTCCCTAAAGACCAAAAAGTTCTCGGAAGGTGAGGGCGAGGGTTATCCTTAGCATACAGAGGTTTAGTGCTTGAGGGCTGACATAGTAGCTTCAATATATGAGAAGCAAACCGTCTAGCCTGATTATTTTTGGCAAAGAATGTACACTCAACATCTATCCGTGCCTCTCATGCATAGCGAAAACTCCAAGGCGTTGAAATAGAAGCGGGCCATGCATCAGCAACTATAGTATGCACCGCTTTTGTTCCCAACAGTACCCCGCCGCTTTCAATTGACGATATTTTTTTTTTCCAACTGCATGCGACAAAGCCTTTCGTATAAACAGCGAGACTGGAGGATAATCCTGGCAACTGCACTCGTTCCAGGTGCCGCCGGCAGCACTCGACTTGGTCTGGGCTACCGATCCTTCGACAGGCATGCTGCAGGTGGCACGCATCGGTAAGACCTTTCCTTGCCCTTGTTTCCTTGCTAGTCATGCCGCTGAGGCGAAGCTGGAAATTTTGTAACGCACTCGAAACTTACGGAATGAAATTCAAACTCGTTCCTCCTGCTGCACCTCTGAGAGCACAGCCCCCTGGCTTTCAACGGCAACGGTTCCTTAGCAAAAATCCCAAGAAATATAGCATCAAAGCCTCCTCGCGCAAAAGGCACAGTCTGTTGTCAGGAAAAAAGTTTTCTTGTGAAAAGATGCTCAGAGAAAAGAGACACCTTCAACTGGCCCGTGCTTGTATAGCACCTGTTACTTCTACTGCCAGCACATTTTTTCGGAACAGATCAGGGCCAGTCATTATCATGCACGTTAGTCTTCTCCTAGACTAGAGTTAGATTCATGTATACCCAAGTTTTCCAGAATTAGGCTCATTATGACTAATTTCGAAAGGCATCGTGATCGTGTACAGCCTCTCTAGGCTTCCCCGAATTATTAGTCGTCTTGAGCCACCCGCAGCCTTCCTGCCCTGGCAAATTTGGTTATCTCACCTTCCAACCTCACTGTCAGCCACCATTGACGACGTTTACAGTCACTTCATAACCACTCAATGTGCTGCGGGCAGGACAATATTTTTCTTATTTGTTTTTATTGTCCACCGTAACGTATGCCCATTGTGCAGCAGGGCGTTTTTATCTTTTTTTTTCAGCACTTTCTAACGTATGTTCATTTTGCGCCCATCCGTTCAACCACTTTCCGTTCTAACCTGTGAGGCGGAAAACAGCAGGCTAACGAAAAGGTTATGAAATTAAACTGCGGACAGTGCAGCGAGCTATGCTAAGCGCAAAAGTGTTTATAAATACACAGGATTAGAGGCGTGTGGGTCAGGGAACAAACGTGATGTAATCATAACCTAGCTAAGATCAAGAAGAGGAAATGGGCGTAGGACATTAATGCGTAGAATAAATAACGAATGATCGCATAGGATAACACAGTGGAGTCCGTATGGCAGCAGGTGTACGCACTGAGTATGGTGTGCAGATGAGATTAAGATGTCTGCAAGATGTAAGGTGGCAGCATCTGGAACGGAACAGGGTTAATTGGAAGGTTACTGTCCTTTGTCCTGCAGTGAAAGTAGCTGCATTCGGATACAGCTCAAGAACGAAGCGGCTTTTCTCCGTCAAAGGACCCCCTTCCTGCCATTGGCGTCGGCCGATTCTCATGAGCCTGCTAGCGTCATAATGCAGGGAGTGGCAGACGAAACGGGATAGTCTCTCCAAGGCCGGGTATAGTCTACCCCCACCCATTGTCACGCCGCTCCCTGCATTGTCATGCTAGCAGGGTCATGGGAATCGGCCGACGCCATTGGCTGGAAGGGGGTCCTTTGACGGCGAAGTGCCGCTTCGTTCTTGAGTTGTACCTGCTGATGACTTTCAGTCCCTGCATGCTACAGACGCGACGAGTGCTCTTCTCTTCTCGCAGGTGTCCGCTCCTACGAGCCCGTGTTGCGGCACCTGTTCCGGTGGTTGCAACAGCACCAGCGCGCCTCGTCGTTGCGGCGTCCCGAGCGGAGCGGCTGCTCCTCGTGGGAGGCGTCCCCGGAGCGGCTGGACGCGGCGCTGGAGTCGCGGGCTCTGTCCCTCGCTCTGCGCGCCTACCTGGCCTGGCCGCACGCCTCCGAGCTCGTGCTTCCGGGCCTCGAGCACCTCGGACCCGAGCAGCTTTTCTTCGTCTTCTACGCGCTCAACCAGTGCGAGGCCAACGGACCCGACGTTGAGCAGCTCCTCGCTTCCAAGTACAAGGTGCGCAACACAGTTCGAACAAGTTTTTCTTTGGCATGCGCGGCAGAAAGAATCTGGTATACACACACTACATTGCGCATAAGCCAACAATGCTTGAGTTATAAGTTTATAAACTTTCAAAAGGTGTTCCTCGATGGATCACGTAATCGTTTTAGGTCGCGTCACTAGGCACCTTCTTTGAATATGAGAACCGTCTTAGGTGCGCCCATTTTCTCATCCGTGCCGTGAATGCGTACGGACATTAAGAACTCCCAAGTGACATGTGCTAATAGGGATGATTGTTCCGAAGCGCAGTAAATGAATAAACTCGGACCTATACTGTTAAGTTCAAACCAGTGGGTGAATTATATCAGGGCTCCTTATATATCTTTATATTTTTTCTTAACCGTTGCATCCATCGAAGTTTTTCAGCTTTGAACGTTTGCTTTCCAGCGGAGTAATATACTGCCGCTTACTTCCAAGCATGCCGCAGTGCAGTGAAGACGGTGATACGGCGCAACAACTAGATGCCTCTCTGACGTATCATGCAATGTATCGCTAAGTAGTCCCTAAAGCGCACCTAGATAGTGGCTAGATTGCACTTATAGACAAACGGCGGTCAAGTACGTGTATCGTGCTTGTCAGCCAGAAAACAAAGCGCGCAGAGGACACAAGGACGAGTAAAGAGGAGAGACCAGAGCATGTTTCGTAGCGCGTGTCTAGCTGGATATTTCGAATAAAATTTAGTTGGAAGCAGCATGGATTACCATTTAGCTCAAGCTCATACCCTTCTAAGGCTCAAAAGTACCCACAATGGATAAAAAAAAATTACACAGCACAGAGCTCTAGAGCTGAGGAAAAATAGTTCAATAGTAAATGTTACTGCGGTGGAGGTACATTACATTTTTTCTTCGCTTTTGGCCGAGACTCGGGTTCGACCCCGGCCGCGGAGGTCGAATTTCGATGGAGGCGAAATTCTAGAGGCCTGTGTACTGTGCGATGTGAATGCACGTTAAAGAACCCCAGGTGGTCGAAATTACTGGGGCCCTTCACTACGGCGTCAATCATAGCCTGAGCCAGTTTGGGATATTAAACCCCCTAAAACCAAACCAAACCATCTTCGCTTTTGGCCTCCATCGAAATTCAACCCCCGCCGCGGAGGTCTAATGTCGATAGAGGCGAAATTCTGGAGGCTTGTGTACTGTGCGATGTCAATTCACAATAAAAAAAAACAGGTGGTCGAAACTTCCGGGCCCCTTCGCTACGGCGTCAGTCATAGCCTGTGTCGCTTTGGGACGTTAAACCCCCTAAAACCAAACCAAACCATCTTCGCTTTTGGCAAATTTGTGTGATCATAGAATGCAATTAGTATTCGTTCGCTTCTGAAATTTCTCCTCGATAGGAGAGCGCTGCTGAGGGGAATTTTAAATGCAATAAGAAATGATCACTATAGAGGAACGCCAGGTTTCTTCACTCTGTGGTTCCGCTAACAATCGCTGCTCTGTTCTATCGCAGTTTGCTCGAAAGCTGTTGCTCAGCTTGTTTCGTTTTTATTTTTTATTCTTTGTTCAGCGGCGCGATGGGACAGCCCGACCTGGTCGCGCCGCCTGGGTCAACGGGGTGACTTCTACGAACGAAGACTTCGCCCGGGCCTTTCAGTGCCCGCCGCCGCCGAAGCAGCCCAACCCTTTCCAAGACTGCAGCACGGCTGTCAGTGCCGCCCACGGCGGCCGGATCTGACGCTGTGGGCGATACGAATTTCGAGGCCTAGAGTATTCACATGCTTTTCTCGTTCGCGAAAATATACACCATACGTCCTCCGAACACCGAATTTAAACTGCATTGCTGTTTGAATTCGAAGACATTAATAGTAGCTGCGCACCTTGTTTATGCACGATTTTTTATTATTCAGCGCTTCATGTTAGTCTAACGAGGAAATAACCCTTACTGGGCGATCCTACTAATTAGGATCGTCTAAAATGTCAGATTTTCTCGTAGAGTAGAAAAAACAACGTAAATTTTGCATATTGTTGGACAGTTGCGCAATAAACATCACATTATCTGTTTCAAAACACTGTTTTGTCATTGGCGCGCCAAGCAACTGCAATGCTAGTTTCGTGCTGCACACTGATAACGGCTCGATATGTCGCAGATATGTGGGGCGCCTGAGAGGCATCGTGGCAGATGTAGCCTATCACCGCACAGTGAAGAATGCTCATGACATGGAAGCGAATATTCTTCACCCAGCTCAGAATTCCTTAGTCTACCACTGTGTACGTAGACGGACGTGAGTAAGCGACAGCGAGAAATATACTATCGGAGACGAGAATTCACAGGAAGCACGAGAAAATATCCAAAGTTCATTGCAATTAGACGTTCGTTGGCACAACTCTCGGCAGGTTTGCTGTTGATGGCTACTTTGCTCCAAACTGGCTAATTTACGACTCCGTTTGGCGATGAAAATCTCAGGCTGCCACATCACCTTTTGTAGCGATAGCTACATTACGGTAGCATTTCGAGCCTTCAGTGTGGCGGCGCCGCCACCATGCTGCCCCGTGGTGCGGAGCAGCTGCCGGCGGCGCGGTGCCGTGGCTGGTCACGTGGTTCGTCACGTTGTTTGTCACGTGACCAGGTTCCACTTTCTGGCGGGCTAGTTGGTACGTTTCAATTGAATAGCGTGCGCTAACAGGACGAACACAGGAAACTTGTAGAAGACGAAAGAAGCGCTTCTTTCGTCTTCTCCGAATTTCCTGTGTTCGTCCTGTTAGCGCACGCTATTCAATTGAAGTTCCACTCGGACAGCTGTAGCTATCGCGTCACTCCAGGTTTAACCAAACCTAAACCAGCGCCAATTTTTTTTATGTAACTCCATCTAGTTGGAGTCACAAACATAGAAACTGCAACAACTATCAGCGTATGTAATCACACGCAATGTTTCGAGTTTCTGGCACGCAGCGGCATCTTGCAAAGACACGGCGGATGCCCTTTTCCACACCTGGCAAAAGGCACATTGAAACTTTTGTCAGTTCCAGTTTCAACTGCTGATGCTGAGCGCGTGTTCACCTGTGTGAAATATGCAAAAACAATGATCCGCAACAAATAAATCTGGACTTGCTTATATGGCGACTATACGAATCAAGTTCGGCCTACGGCTCCACAGCAGAACAACTTCAACGTCCTACGGAGTTGCTGGCTAGAATATGCCAGAATTATTCTCGCAAGAACGCTATCTAAACTAGATAAGTTATTTGCCCGCACACTCACCAGTTAATTTATTTCTGCGCAACATATCTCTGGCTTGAAGACCAAGCAAAAGGGCTGAAATTTTGTGCTCTTTATTGTTTCTTGAGTTGACTCAAAATGCTTTTACTTAATTTTAATTAAACTTATATTCATAATATCGCTTCTGTTCTATTTACAAATTTAGCGGTAAGATTAGATCGCATGGCTACTTTTTGCCACATTTAGCTTGATTTCTGACTACTTTTAAAATGTTCCCAACGATAACCCTGACTCAGCTTCACTCCTGGATTGCTGTTCAACCGTCCTTTAGATTTTTGTCCCTGTGGTACTTCAGATCGGTGCATAACGAAGTGTAAACAGCGAGTAGCCGAAGTACCTAGTGAACAACCTTGGGTTAACGTTCCAGTTATTGCTATTTAATAATAATAATAATAATAATAATAATAATAATAATAATAATAATAATAATAATAATAATAATAATAATAATAATAATAATAATATTGGTTTTGGGGGAAAGGAAATGGCGCAGTATCTGTCTCATATATCTTTGGACACCTGAACCGCGCCGTAAGGTAAGGGATAAAGGAGGGAGTGAAAGAAGAAAGGAAGGAAGAGGTGCCGTAGTTGAGGGCTCCGGAATAATTTCGACCACCTGGGGATCTTTAACGTGCACTGACATCGCACAGCACACGGGCGCCTTAGCGTTTTTCCTCTATAGAAACGCAGCCGCCGCGGTCGGGTTCGAACCCGGGTTGCTATTTCCGAAAAACCACTATTCAGCTCCACAAAAAAAAAGAGACAAAAAACGCAATATTTTTAGTGTAAAAATGTAACTAATATGGCATAAATGAAGAATTAACCCTATAGGGACGTTAGCTATAGCACATATCAGAAACGAGAGATCTTTCTATTTATTTTTTGTTTCTTTGAACTTTAACATGGTAACTTGCGCGTGAGTATAGTCGCAGGCGCAAAATGCTGGCGATGAGGAGCTTTTAAGCTATAGGTGATGCTGAGCCCCGTGAACCAAATGCGAAATGTTTATCCTGATTTATATCAGATTTGTCCTCGTCCACCGAGAACCGAGGGTCGGATACCGAGGAGGAAGTCGCTGCAATAATGATGACGACGGCGGTGCGAACAGCGTTTAAAAAATGTCATGGACTGATGTACGGTGCTACCTTGAACATTACGCCGGTAAGCGGGCGTAATCTTTTCCTGGCGAATTTCCCCACTGACATCGCACAGCACACGGCCGCCTTAGTCTGTTCCCCAACATCAGCCGCTGCCTGCAGCACCATACTTGTTTCCAATAAGAATCGAGTCTTTTGTAGCACCTTTCGCAAAAACCGGATATGCAATGAAAAAGAAGACTGAGAAAACCATTAAGAATTGATTTTTTCAAAATTCACGATTGGTGCTACAATTTTGTCATCTTCCATGGAAACTTTGTTTATTCAACTACACCTTGGCCAATCCCCGCGCGTGGGTATGTGCCATATACCTGGGGTGAAGAAGAAGAAGAAGAAGAAGAGAAGAAGAAGAAGAAGAAGAAGAAGAAGAAGAAGAAGAAGAAGAAGAAGAAGAAGAAGAAGAAGAAGAAGAAGAAGAAGAAGAAGAAGAAGAAGAAGAAGAAGAAGAAGAAGAAGAAGAAGAAGAAGAAGAAGAAGAAGAAGAAGAAGAAGAAGAAGAAGAAGAAGAAGAAGAAGAAGAAGAAGGAGAAGAAGAAGAAGAAGAGGACTCTGATTAATCGTGCGCACGTACCACGCGCCAAACGTCCACGCGCCAGCCAGCCTACTGCAGCAGGTCTCTGCCCATTGCTGAGAAAACAGCGACCAAGAGACGGCTCCTGGCTCAGTCTCCAATTCCACACAGCAATGCGCCCACTGCTACCAGCGTACAACAGCTCACTGAGCCGCGACCCCAACGGGGTGAGTACGGCAGTGGCACTCTGCGTGTGCGGTTTCGTAACCAACCAGCTTCGAGCTAACCCTAACCTGGCACGATGTGATCTCTTCCAAGCTCTGGCTTTCGCGGATTACTGCATGCGCTCGTCGAGAGCTACAGTCTTGGAGCTCTCGGGATTCGGGTCCTCGGGATTCTTATGTGTCATTAAGATGAAGCAAAAAAGTGTAGGAATGCTGACTACGCAAAAGTGCCCGCAGAGCGTGAACCTAAGCCGATGCCAGATTTCGCGCGTACGCGGGCATTGCAATCGTGTGCATTCGCACAGTGCCTAGACTGGCTGAGGCCTTATCTGCGCCGTGTTATTTAAGGCCAGACTGGCCCGCGAACTCTCATCCCTAGGCACATCTAAAGGGCGCAGATGGCCTTGAAGATGTATTGTATTTAGTAGCAAGTATTCAAAGAACCCCCCTCCAGGTGGTTTAATTTAGTCCGCAGCCCTCTACTTCGCCGTCCTTAAAGCCCGCCGGACCAAGTGGAGTCGCGGGGGCGCCGGACGCCCAACGTGGACAATGTATTAGCTTTGATTTCACGCGCGTACGTGCCTCTCCCAGCCCAACGCCCCTGGAGCTGACGCCGACGGACGCGACGCCGGCAGGGAGCGCGCTGGCGGCGGCGTCCAGCAGGGCGCCCCCGAAGACGATGCCGTCGACGACGAAGAGGTGGACCGGCTCGCGAGCTGGCTCAGCCTGTTCCGCATGCTGGTCATCTTCCTGCCCCTGTTCGCGCTGTGCCTGCCCACCCTGCTCGGGGACTGGGAGCGTGCTCGTCGCAACGAGACCATGATCACGCCCAGGAGGTTCGTCAGCCTGGTCACCCCGCGCGGTTCCTCCCTGCGCCGCCAGGAGAGCCGAACCACCTGCCGCACCGAGGCGTGCATGGCGGCAGCCGCCAACGTCAGCCTCGACCCAACGGTCAACCCCTGCGACGACCTGTTTGGACACGTCTGCAACAACTGGATTAGGAACCACCGCATCGATGAGTACGTGGGCTCCTAGTCTAGACCGAAAGGGCAAATGCCCCTCGGAAGAAGCCCCTCCGACCAATGGCGCCTTCCTATTGCCGTGACGTCGCTGTCAACCGCCTTGCACCTGCTAGCGTAGCATTGCCGGTGGCTTTAAGGTGCGAGGTGAATGTCCACGCCGACGTGACAGTAGTTCGGCGCCACGGGCTGGAGGGCATCTTTTGAGGAGCATTCGCCGCTTCGTTCATTCATGAGTTCTTTTCGACTACAGCAAATCTATCAGCAGGACTAATGTGGCTGAAATGGTAACTTTTTCTGACCACAGCCGCTCACCGACTGCGGCGGTTTCGCCTTCGGTTGAGTACGCGAGTAATACTGCACGGAGGAGGGAGAGAGTTCGCACGCCCATGTGTTGACAGCGCCCGTTTTGACCCGGTGGTGTTATGATTTGTGCAGAGACAACCCGCTATGAGCAGACAGGAAAGACCCTCTTCGACCATCAAGAATAGCATGTGCCAATTAGCATCAAGTAAAGGAGGAGTCCAACTCGGCTTAAAAATTTTTAATTCAGTCGGTTGCCAAATGTACTGAATAGCAGAATGTTCGAGCCGCTTGTCACGGCACCTTTTTGCGTAGTGCTGTCACCAAAACAATAATGAGGTGTATACGCGTCGCTGGCAAGGACGATGAAATTACCATCAATTTCCAAATTTTCAGTCCGGCCCTAGTTCCGGAGTTCACATTTCTAATGGCGCATTGCAAACGGAGGTTCGAAGCGTCGCTCTGAATCCGCGAGGGAGTACAATATCCGCCGCCTGTTAGCACAACGGGCCAAGAGCCTTCTTACCGGCGAAGGGTAATAAACAAGCACCTACAGGTCGTTCGTATATGAAAGGGAACAACCAGTTTTCACAAAAAGTTGATTTTTTGCGTATTTCCCAAATAAAGTTACTTTTTGATACTATACGCCTAGAGGAAAACTATTTAGAAAACAGAAAAAGAAATTGGCTGTGGTTTAGCTCTGCTTAACCCTAGCTGCACTGCGAAAGCTTCGTTTCCTCGGCACGTCGTCTACGCAGCGTCTCATTCCGAAGCTCTCGAGAACTCAAACCGGTCTCTTCCGCAGTTGGAGAGTCACTCCGGGACATGGCACGACTTCTTCTAGCCGCATCTTCGTTAGGACGCTTCTCGAGTCATGCGGCGCGTTCTTCTGGCATCTCTTAAGCGCGTTGTCTCTTTCTTGCTTCGTTCTGTCGTTGTTGCGTCTCTTTCGCGCTCTTCATAACGGCTACAATACACTGATGTTCTGTTGTTGTTGCTGATAGGAAGAAAGGAAAGGAAAGTGCACGGGCCTGCCTACTGGCTCAAGCCGAGCCACGCTCACTGCCGCGTGCCGAAAGTAGGAGAGTTTAAGGGTAGGAGAGCAAAGATAGAAAGAAAAGACGCGCGCTATTAGGCCCCGGGCCGAACCCGGAGGCAGTGCAATACCGGGCCGACCCGTGCCAGAGTGCTTCAAGCACGCCGCCTTATTCCAAAAATAAGTTTAATATTTTGGGTTCAAGGACCCGCAGCAGATATGAAATCAGGTATCAGAACAATACACTGAGGCGAAGCGCGGGGTATACACATACACACACACACACACACACACACACACACACACTCACACACACACACACACGCATATATATATATATATATATATATATATATATATATATATATATATATATATATATATATATATATATACCCCCGAGGCGACACCTCCTCTCCCTCTACCCCAGCGGAGCACATCTTGTGGAGCGAGCGGCAATGGCAGCGGCGTCGACGGCGGCGCCATCTGTTGGAGCGCGACAGCGGCGTTGCTAGGCAACGGCGGCTCAAGGTCGTTCGTCGGCCACGGCACACGGCATACGGCATACGGCTGAAGTGAGCCATTTCGGCGACGAGCCGAAATGGCTCGCTGGCTGGCGTAGTAAAGCATTCGCTTTAAAAATGCTTGGCACACCAAATTATGCAGTAATCCTCAACCGAATGCTCAAACTTTGTCCTCTTCATTCATATTGTATGGATTTGTACGTGTCGCGAGTCTACCTGCGGGTGTACAAGAGCCTGGAAATGCCTTCGCGCTTTTCTCCTGCCGCGGTGGCTCAGTGGTTTGGGCGCTCGGCTACTGATCCGGAGTGCCCGGGTTCGAACCCGACCGCGGCGGCCGAGTTTCGATGGAGGCGAAACGCTAAGGCGCCCGTGTGCTGTGCGATGTCAGTGCACATTAAAGATCGCCAGTTGGTCGAAATTATTCGGCGCCCTCCACTATGGCACTTCTTCCTTTCTTCTCTCTCAGTCCCTTCTTTATCCCTTCCCTTACGGCGCGGTTCAGGTGTCTACCGAGATGTGACAGAATACTACGCTATTTTCTTTTCCCTGGAACCAATGTGAAATGAAAATAGTAATAATAATAATAATAATAATAATAATAATAATAATAATAATAATAATAATAATAATAATAATAATAATAAATAATAATAATAATTGGTTTTGGGGGAAAGGAAATGGCGCAGTATCTGTCCCATATATCGGCGGACACCTGAACCGCGCCGTAAGGGAAGGGATAAAGGTGGGAGTGAAAGAAGGAAGAGAGGTGCCGTAGTGGAGAGCTCCGGATTAATTTCGACCACTTGGGGATCTTTAACGTGCACTGACGTCGCACAGCACACGGGCACCTTTGCGTTTCGCCTCCATCGAAGTGCGGCCGCCGCGGTCGGGTTCGAACCCGGGTACACCGGATCAGTATCCGAGCGCCCTAACACTGAGCCACCGCTGCGGGTTCGCGTTTTTCAATGCGCACAGAAACGGCAAACACAAACACGTGTGAATTTCGACGTCTAACCTGATAATATCCGTTGGGTGCATATCGGCTGCTCTACCGGACGCATACATTTTGTAGTCTATAAATTCACTGTTTGATTCGTTGGGCCTACTATCGAATACTAGGAGGACGGAGCATTGGGAGGTGCGGCGCGACCGACGCACGATGGACCACAAGCACCAAGCGGCGCTGACTAGCGCCCTGCACATGCTCCTGGCAGGAAGGGCCGGTAAACGCTGGTTGCCCATTACAATGCGGCGCCTCTACCGCAAGTGCCTCGAGCCAGGCCCAAACGACGGCGCCGAGCTGCGGTCTAAGCTCCTGGACAGCGCCGGCATCTCGCCCTGGCCGCACAAGCCTGGCAATTTGACCCAGGCTGGAGGCGTATCCAAGGTACATCCGTGAAGATAGGACGACCTCTTAAAGTGCGGCATAGCAACGCCTGTAAACGTACTTACCACGTAGATTGCTCGTGTGTCCGCGGTCAGGACAGGGAAGGCAGCTGCAGTTGGCATGAGACCGCCTGCTAAAAAAGACCATGTCAGCAAGGTGAACCTAGAATTAAAGTGGCAGAGCCGGCTGTGGGGAAACCTGTGATATCTTCCACATGGCGTGGGCATGCACTCAATTGGGATTCTCCTCCCCTACCCCTAACCGAGAGGCATGGGAGACTGCCCTCCTCAACTGCTCCTCGCTTGAGTCCCAAAGGGCTCTGGTGGAACAGGCGCGAGACCAGACTGGGATGCCGACTATGTAACAGAGTGGCTCCCAAACTCTATTCCATCAAATAAAAGTTCACCACCACCCACCCTCAATAAAATTATAATGGAGAGCGTTAGAAGCAAACAGGACCAGACGGCGGCGCACAGCAAGCGTGTCGCACAGTGCTGTACTTTGTGTGCGTGCGTGCGTGTGCGTGTGTGTGTTAAAGATCCTCAGGTGGTCGAAATTATTCCGGAGCCCTTCACTACGGCGCCTCTTTCTTGCTTTCTTCTTTCACTCCCTCCTTTGTCCCTTCCCTTACGGCGCGGTTCAGGTGTCCAACGATATATGAGACAGATATTGCGCCATTTCCTTTCCCCCAAAACCAGTTGTTGTTCATTATTATTATCAGATGAAACCACGGATGGGATGAATACAGTGAAGATGAACCAATCGCTTGAGCGCACGTAGTTGCTGCAAAGCTGCATACCTCTACCGTCCAAGAAAATTTTCGTGTCGTCGTAAGCAAAAATAAAATAAAACGCCAAGCTAAAGAAAAGCACGCCCGAAAATGCACTGATTTTGTAAGAAACAAAACGTAATTGTACTTGTCTAGTGAGCGCTTTAGTGTATAGCACATTAAATATTTCTGAATCTCAGGCGCTGCGTAAGCTTCCTAGTTCATTTTTGTATACAATGGGAACACCGTCCGACGGGGTCCGGTAAACATTAGGTTTGCAGCTTCTTCGAAAGGGGTTGACGTCATTCGAAGACTTCGTGTGAAGTGCAAACCGCATAATGTATAAAAACGGCGCCGGCTTAACTGGCTAAAAAGAATAAAAAGTAAGAAAACAGATTTAAAAAACGGTGTAAGCTCAAGGTTCGTCTTTAAGAGTGGGACGCGACAGCGTATTGCAGCGTTGCCAAGGAGTCCACGGAATGCCATCGTCCGTGCGGCGCGACGCCTTGCCCGTTGGATATTTTAAGGAAAGGAAATGACGCCTGTTGCACATATCGTGGTGGACACCCGAGCCGTGCCGTAAGGCAAGGAAAATGAATAATTGGTTTTTGGGGAAAGGAAATGGCGCAGTATCTGTCTCATATATCGCTGGACACCTGAACCGCGCCGTAAGGGAAGGGACAAGGAAGGGAATGAAAGAAGATAGGAAGAAGGAGGTGCCGTAGTGGAGGGCTCCGGAATAATTTCGACCACCTGGGTATCTTTAACGTGCACTGACATCGCACAGCACACGGGCGCCTTAGCGTTTTTCCTCCATAAAAACGCAGCCGCCGCGGTCGGGTTCGAACCCGGGTACTCCGGATCAGTAGTCGAGCGCCCTAACCACTGAGCCACCGCGGCGGGGCGAAAGAAGAAAGAGAGAACTGCAATTTGAAAGTTGGACATTGAGGAAAGCGCGGCGCTGCGCAGCGGCGAAACACCTGTGGCTCGGTGGTACTAGTGGCGCATGCGCAGTAGTGACTAGAGAGCGAGAGAGAGAGAGAGAAATATCCGTGGCGAGGCGCGCGTTGTGACGTCATGTGCCTCCTCGGAGTACCACCACGACGAAATCGCAAGTTCGCGACCAGTAAAGCTTTCGCTTTAAAAAAAATTAGGCAGTGTCTAAGCTCTGGTTAAGCTTGGATATACAAGCGAAAAGCTTCAGTTATGCTTGGTTTCACGTCATGGTTTTGCTTCGTAGCTTAGCTTTGACTTTATCATTTTTTTTCGCTGTTGCGCAGCCAACTCCAAAGCGAGTACTTCTGTATCGGACGAATTTAGTTTCTCAGATTTTCTGCATAGTCTAGCAGCAGCCGCACTCTCCTTCCCTTCCATGTCGAGTGCGCACGCCTATTCTCTGGCAAGCGAATTATATAGCCTCCTTGCGCATGCACATGACACACATGTGCAGTAGCACGCGGCTGCGCCGAAAGGTCAGGCGACGGAGTCGGCGACGGTGACGGCTGCGGAGAGAAGCGACCACCTGCGCGGCGCATGCGCATAACTCACCAGTTTGGCTCACGCGAAGCTCGGCTCTGACCCGCGTAGTGAAGCTTTTCGCTTCAAAACATGTGCTTGCGGCGAACGTCAAACGATAACGCATAGCGCGCGGCAGTGGCCACCTGCGCCGCGCGTGACGTCACGCGCGGCAGCGGCGAAAGGTCAGGCGACGGAGTCGGCGGCGGCCACCTGCGCCGCGCGTGACGTCACTCGTGCTCCGACATACGCAGGCTCGCGCGAAGCGCGGTGTTGACTAGCGTAGTGAAGCTTTTCGCTTCAAAACGCAGCCGCCGCGGTTGGGTTCGAACCCTGGAACTCCGGATCAGTAGCCGAGTGCCCTAACCACTGAGCCACCGCGGCGGGTGAAATTACGAATCGCAGATTTACAGTCGCTGAAGATGGTTTCTGCAGAGGTGGAGACCATCGCCAAGGCTATGACCGCCTCCTCGGCATCTTCAGCCGATCTGACGGGAATGGAGCACGCAACAAACGGCCGTCCACAGTAGTTCACAACAGCGAGCGAAAAAGCATCGTGATCGGGGTATCCGGCGGCGTTGACATAGACCACTGTCTGATCTGTTAAATGCTTTTTATGCAGAGACTTAGCCCTGTCCTTGCGGCGAGCGACATGATACTCTGAGTGCATGTTTTTAGGGAGAGGGGTAACGATACGATTGCTGTGGATATGGGACGGAAACTGGGCCTTGTCGGCAGCGGTAGTTGCGAAGCTTATTCCAAGCCTGTCGAGTATGTGACGGCCCGTGGAGGAGTGGGTGAGACGTTCGTACTGAGAAGTGAGATGAGCTTCCGAGATCTCCGTAACTGTGTTGCAGACCCCTAGTTCCAGTAGTTTATACGCGGCGCTCAATGACATCCACCGCTTGTTTAAGTGCGAATTCAACCTCAGCATCATGCCTGTTGAAACCCAGAGGGTGATGTCGTCTGCGTATAAGGTATGGGACAGCCGGGGGATGGCGTATAATTTATAAGGTAGCGTGAGTAAGGCGACATTGAAAAGAACGGGGGAGAAAACGGATCCTTGGGGGCTGCCATTGCTACCAAGGGGTATAGGATCTGAGAGGAGGCAACCAAAGCTAAGTTCAGCTGTATACGACCAAAGAAGAAAGTGCGTATATACTCGTAGATACAGTGACCAGGACTTAGTAGGGAGAGGTCAGCGAGAATAGCTCCGTGCGAGACGCTGTCAAATGCTTTAGTTAAATCGAGCCCTAGAATAGCCTTTGTGCCCTCTTTGTTAGAGGAGGCACAGTATCTCTCTCGAGAGCTGGAGCATATAATGTCTTGCGTAGAGAGATTTGAGCGGAAGCCAATCATGATGCGAGGTAGGAGATAGTTATCTTCAGCATAACGATTAAGATGGTTGAGATTGACGTGCTCCATCCGTTTCCCAGCACAGGAAGTGAGGGAGATGGGGCGGAGGTGTTCGAAAGCTAGTCGTTTGCCTGGCTTTGGTATGAAAGTCACGCGTGCATGTTTCCATGCTGCGGGAATTTCATCCTCTCTCCAGCAATCATTCATGAAGGCACTGAGAGCCTCAATGGACGGGTTATATAAATTACGGAGAGTTTTGTTGAAAATGCCGTCTGGTCCCGGGTCAGAGTTAGGGCGGAGCTGAGTGAGAGCGAATCGTACCTCAGCCTCCAAAATCTCCGCATCGAGGGCAGGGTTGGCGCCACCCATGTAGGGGGGGAGGGGGAGAGAGATAGAGAGAGGGGGGGGGGGGGGGTCCGGGGAAGTAGTACTGAGATACCGGACACGAAGTTCACCGAGAAGATCCTGGTCTGAGCCGGGGTGTTGATGGACTATGCGGGAAATGCTGTCTTGTTGGGATGTTTTTGCAACCGTCCGGGTCTAAAAGTATCGGAGAAGGTGCCAGGTGCGGGTTAGCTAGAGCTGGCCACGCATGTAGTCACAAACTTGACCCAATTGCTGGCGAGACAATGCGAGGGTGTGCGCCTCAATCTGTTTGTCGATCTGAGCTATTCGACGCCGAAGGGTTCTATTGTGGCGTTGTGTTTTCCAGCGGTTTTGCACGCTTTCGCGGGCCTGCCATAGGTGGAGGAGACGGCTGTCTGTATTGGATTGGTAAGCCGTGGCAGGAGATTCCTTAGTGGTAGCAGAGACATCTGGCTGGATATTGGAGATCCACTCGTCCAGGTTATTAATTTGGGTAGGGGCGTTTTGAGCACGTACGGTACGAAACTTGTCCCAATCCGTGATTAGGGTTGGGCGACCTTTCCGACGGCACGGGGACGTGCTGCGGGTGGTCGCAGGGACATAGTGGTCACTGCCAAGGGTATCCCCAGTGTTGAGGCACCGATCGATCCGCACGTTTTTTTTATTAAATGTTAGATCAGGTGAAGTGTCAACAGACACGCTGTTTCCTACGCGGGTGGGAGTGTGAGGGTCAGTAACATGGGTGAAGCCCAGTTCCTGTGCCCAGTAACCACAGATTGTTACCCTTTCGGTTGGCGGCGCGGTAACCCCAAGCGGGCGTGGTGGGCATTGAAATCTCCTACAATGAGGAGACCTGAATGGTGCGCGAGCTTGTTGACACGGGAAAGGGGGTGAAGTCACGTCTTCTGTCTTTTGGGGAGCTATAAAGGTTAAGAATGAAGAGGCTTTGGTCGCCCCTTTCACGAGGGAGGAGTTCGAGCAAGACGCTGTCTACGCCAACGTCGTCTAAGGAGTGTAGGACGGCCGGCAGGTTGCGTTGAATCAAAATAGCGATGTCGGGTGCGGTGACATCTAGAGGGAGTATGGTTTATAGCTAGGTAGTTTAACTGGGCAATTCCTGGAGGTCGGCAAAATTAGCGTATCGTTCTGAGCGGGAGGTTGCTTTGCGTCTAGAGGGAGGACTGTAGGTAGTATCTTTGGGTTGCGGGGGAGTAGATGTGGGCGCCTGAAGCGAGGTGGTGGGAACAGATTGAAGGGGCAGAGTAGGATTTGTTTGATATGGTGGATCGGGTGCAAAGGGTGGACGCTTTAAAGAAGCGTTTTCTTGTTGGAGTCTATGGTTTCTAATTTTAAGGGCTGTTATCTCGTCGCGCAGGGCTTGAAGCTCTGAATCGCGAGACTGAGATTGCTGAGAGTGAGAAGCCGCGACTGCCCCGCTAACCCGATTTTTCGTGGCGGACTCTCGGCGAGGATACAACCTGAAGTCCAGGGGTGGGAAGGACCGCGAGCGATTCCGGCTGGAGCCCCTGTAAGAGGCGGTTCTCTGCGGTGTCGGAGCAGGTCAAATCGAGGCTTGAGGTGATTGCTCTGTGAAGAGCGTTCGCGCCCCAGGCACGCAGATTAAGGCCACCGCGATGGCGAATGATGACTTTAAAGTCTTCAAAAGGTAGACGTGTCAGTGACGGATCGCGGCGAGGTAGCTTACGTGACGAGGAACGAGATGGCTGTTGGGACGCGGTATGCTGTGCGGACGTGGAAGGCGACGCCGTCAGCGGTGGCTTCGGAGTGCGTTTCGAAGATAATGAAGCAGCGGAGCGCGTTCGTAGCAATGGGCTACGTAGGTCCCCTTCCGTGGGTATATACTCTTCAGGGGCTAGATCCTCCCCCTCCACGGTGACGACGTCCATGCTTGGCGAAGCACTGGGCACGGCTGCGAAGCGGAGCCTATCGCCAGCGGCGGTAGGCTTGGCGAGGCTTGACATCGCACAGCACACGGGCGCATTTTTGCGTTTCGCATCATCGAAACACGGCCAGCGCGGTCGGGTTCGAGCTCGGGTACTCCGGCTCAGCAGCCGTGCGCCCTAACCTCTGAGCCACCGCGGCGGGTCGGAAAACTGGACGGGTTGCAAATTTGGTACGGGTGCGCTATTTGCCAGAACGTATAAGAAGTTCGCTACGACTGCCGGCGTGTAACTCACCGGTTATGATGATGATTATGGATTTTTATGACGCAAGGGCATCTATGGTCAAAGAGCGCCATGGCACAAGGTATTTTCGATTACTGAAGGTGGGTCGAAGACCCATCTCCAAGCATTTCGCGCCTCATAAGCCGAACACCAGACCAGGGGAAAGCTTGTACCCAATGTATCACCGGTGGGTGCCCGGAGGCACTGGGGATCGAACCCCGCACCTCCCACATGGGAGGCGGATGCTCAACCACTTGGCTACCGCTGCGGTGACTCGCCGATTACCACACTTAACGAAGCATAGCCTGTTCCATTAAAGGTTACCGAGGGTACTTAGAGAGTTTACGCGCGAGTATTGCGGGAGCATTGCAATTCTATTTCAATTACATTCTAGTTCTATTTTAATTCTATTCCGATTCTATTCTGTTCCTTTGTACGTGCTTTGATGACGTAACACAGTTTCGACCAATCCCGCATTTTGTGACGCCGGCTCATTTAGGGAGATAGCGAGGACTCCGTGTCGATGAGCCATCTAATGCTTTCGCCTTAATAAAATTAAGTCACCGTTGTGCGCAGGCACTGGCAGCGCGTACTACTTCACCAACGAGCCGGCGCTTCTGAGCATGGGCGTAGATGCCAATGGGCGCGTATACTTGGCCGAACCTCGGCTGCTGCTCGACGCGCTGACGGTTGGTCCCGCCGAGGTGGCGCAAGCGGCCGCTGCGGTCTTCGCGTCGGCGGGAGGAACGCTTCCGCCGCCCGTCGACGTCAACCGGTTCGAAGGGCTCTGGACAAGGCGCGAAGAGGCAACGACCCGCCTCCCTGGAACACCACGCTGCACCTGCCCGGTGAGCCGTGCCCTCTTGAAGCCCAGTTCGTTGAAGCCCGTTGAAGCGCCACCTCCTCCTCCGCCCACCTAACTTTCCGCCGCTCCCTGCTACACTTGCGTTCTCTTGCAATCCACTCCGTTAACCTCAAGGACCAGCGGTCGTAAGGGTCGGATTTTTCGGTTTAAACCAACCGAAAAGCACCGATAAACTTAAGCCGAATTCTTTTTGAAATTCAATTTTAACCGAATTAGGTAAACGTTTCAAGAAGCATAACACTGCTATTTGCTTTCGAGTACAAATTACAGTAGGTCGCAGGAGATTATTAAAAAAAACTTGTATCTAGAAACGCGGTAAGACAACAGTAGCTTTGGAATATAGTGCCATGGTTGCGAGTCTAGAAGCACATATCCGCGAACTCAGACGCGCCGTTGCAAATTGGGGAGCTGCTCGTCTATAAGTGCTGTCGGCTAGCCTATATTTTGTCAACTCAGACTTATAGCTGGTTTAGGGCCATTGCTTGTTAAGTGGGTTTTCTACTGCATGTAAGGACGCTGACAACTTATCGAACTGTAACAACTGCCAAAGCGAAACTATACATAAATGGCTCGGATGTTTCATGTTATGGCTTCCGCGACGGTTAAGTGGCAATAACATTGCTGCCGTCAGCACGCGCACAATATGATGCTGTTGTACTTACGTTTTTGCCTCTTGATCATCTGACTACAACATTCTTACTTTTTAATACTACCGTACGACCTCCTCATGCAGGGATATTGCTCCTAAAGCGACTATTTGCGTGTTAATTAGTTTTAAAAGTAAAATAAATTCTACTGCGCTTTTAACCATACATGAACATCATATATTTCACAAAAAGAAAACGAAAATTTGTACGTAGAAATTAATCTTCGCCGAAAGAAGGAAAGTCAGGTGGGTGGATTAGATTAAGGAGTTTGGGGGCATACGGCGGGCGCGCGGGTTAATTGGGAGAGACATGGGAGAAGCATTTGCCCTGCAGTGGCGTAGTGACGCTGATGATGATGATAATAAACACAGGGAAAAACTTCGCAGAAATTTACAAAAAAAAGCCGAAAAGTCCAACCCCTATATATAGGTAACGTCCTGTAAAAACAGTGCTTCATGCGAAAGCGATGAGTCTATCATGACCAGAGAATTCTGTGACCAGTAGCCTTTTTTTCCCTTCATTTCTCCATTCTGCCAGCTATCCTTTATTCCGCTGCCCCAGCTCAGGTGCTTCCGTAGCGATGGCAGATGCCGGGGCAAGCAAAAATCTTTTTCTTCCTTTTTTATTATTTGTAAACCACTTACTAGCTTTTTTTCCGAAATGCTCAAGGGCGTCGCTACTGTCGTTCACTCTCACGTAATTCGCCGGCTTATCGGAGCTCCGCTTTCGCAAAAATGACGGATATAAAATATTTGGACACTACAGCTGGCTTTATTATTGAAGTTTTATATACGGGTGGTATTTGCTCGGTGCGTAAGAGCACATCTCTGTGTTCAGGGATGTATTCCTATTTTTGTACGCAACGCCTTTAATAACACTGAAAAAAAAATTATGACCTGCAGCGTACATTTCACATTTTGTTCGTTATCTATTACGGAGGAATTTCGCTACTGTCCCGCCCGAGGACAAGCCATTTGTTCATATGAACTAGTTCGGCAGCCGGTCTAGCCCTACAGTGCCCAAGTAATTGACAGCTGAGACCACTCAGCTTTTACATATATTTACAATATTTACACATATTTTTTTCTTATTCTGCTGCCATTTGTGAGCTTACAACTCTTGCCGGAACAAGTGCATCCTGGGGCATGACATTCTTACGAAAAAAAGTTAAAACAGCTGCAGTGAATAAATATTTAAGCGTACCGCCGCCGCGATGGCTGAGTGGTTATGGCTCTCGGCTGCTGACCCGAAAGACGCGGGTTCGATCCCGGCCGCGGCGGCCGAATTTCGATGGAGGCGAAATTCAAGAGGCCCGTGTACTGTGTGATGTCAGTGCACGTTAAAGAACCCAAGGTGGTCGAAATTTGCCGAGCCCTTCACTACGGCGTCCCTCATAGCCTGAGTCGCTTCGGGACGTTAAACTATCATAAACAATAAACTTAAGCGTATCGCTTGAACTTATGTACTTGACAGTGCACATGTGGAGTAGATCCAAATGGGAAAGAGCTATAGTTCTTGCTGTGCTTGACAGACAAGCGCATTTTCCCGTGCCTCCCATTTCAGAGGCGGAGAACAACACAGTGCCGCAGAACGCCTCCGAGGAGGCACCGCAGGGTGCGTGGGCGTCCTGGAACCTTCGCACGATTGTCGAGGAAGCGTTTGAATCTCGACATGAACTCGACGAGGTCGTGCTTCGAGCACCCAGCTACGTCGACGCGCTGCCGGACGTGCTTAAGGTGCGCGCTTCTACACTTGAAATCGGGGCTTCGTAAGCAAAGCGCCAACCAAGTGCAAAGATTCTCGTAAGGAACCCAACGTTTTGAAGCCATGCATGCTCGACTTCATTAGGGTGTGGTCACGGAAGAGGCGCGTCTGGGTTTAAAAACAAGTACGATGACATTTATCAAACTGCCGGACCACTGATCTTAAGCCGGGGGGGGGGGGGGGGGGGGGGGGGGCGTTTAGGAGAGCTATTAACTGTGCTCTGTGTCTGCTGAATGTTCCAGGACTTAAGCAGGAGTTTTCTTAGGGGATTGAGCTCGATCTCAAGCAAAATTTTCCCGCCGTCGAGCAGGGCTGTTCGCTTTGGTTGGGTCCTCCAGATAATATTTGAGGTTCGTTGGCGCTTTCTTTCTGTATTATTTTTATCAAGTTTCGACCAACCAGAGAGGTTCCTGTACGATGTTTCCTCTTGAAATCGAGGTTTGATGGCGAGCAACCACGCTTCCCTGCACTGATATTCACTCTGAGCCAGACAGTTCGGAAGAAATTAGCAGTTTATTGAAGCGAAAAGCTTCACTGCGCTAGATAAAGCAGTCTTCGGGTAGGCAGAACAACGACCTTGAACGACCTTCAGCCCAACCAAGAATACCCGCGTATAACCATATGTGGTACGCTTTTGGTGTCCGGGTGAACTCCGCTTGGTCGGGATGAATCCGAGGCACTCCATTCCGGTATGTGCGGCTTTGGGAAGTTAAACACAACCAGCAGTTGGACCCTCAGATTTCGAGAGGTAGGGAGTTTGGTATTCGGAGCAATAAAACATCAGGAAAAGGCGGATCTACTTGAAAGGGAGCTACGACGTGTTACTGCTCTCGCGATGCGCCCTGAACTTTCAAAACTGGACAAACGCGATCAAGGATAAAGCTACAGCGTCGCAGATCTCCGCGTAACCGGAATGTCATTCGATCGACGCAGCACGTAAAGGATCACGAGCTGCTCAACTACCTCGGCCTGCGCACCGCGCTGCTGGCGTCTCGGATGCTGCCGCCTGGCCCGGAAAAGCAGCTGCTGTGCCGGCTCCTGGACGCCGACGACGAGGCGCCCGCCCGAACCGCTGCCGAACACTGCGTCCGCATGATAGGTGCGCGCGCAGTGTGATAAAAGCGTTGGGGTCTTATTGCTCAAGGCGGCCCGCCTTCCGCTGTACAAGGGTATGCCGATTTTTTTTTTAGAGCGCAGCTCTTCAGCGCTCGTTCTTGCGTTGAGCGACGTGCCTCGGCGTAACCGAGCGAGCGAGGAGCAGAGCGGGGGATGAAAGCGCGAATGCAGAGCGCAGCAGAGAATGAAAGACTGCAGTAGCAAAGGTATCGCGAGGAGGAAGCAGGGGAGGAATCAGGGTAGGAGGATACGATGGCAGTGGCGGCAGCCTGAAGGTGGGATCCGCGGAGACGACCCGCTAAGGGAATGGTGCCAGAGTAGCGCTCGCCGAGCCCTAGCGCGCCGTCGTCCGTTGTCCCTAGGCGAAGCTCAACGGGGACGGATCGCGATGCCCACGTCGGAAACCAAGAGCCGCTTGCGTTCGGCGCTACGCGTCCCGTACGTGGTCGCCTACGGTTGAAGTACTGCAGCAGCTGCGCTCAAAAATATTATTAGCAAGATGCGCATAATCGTCGGCTACTTTTTTTTTTTTTCTGGCATCATACGATTTTGAAACTGAATGAAGGGAACCAAAGCAGAACCACCTCCTGCTCAGTCTGCTGTGCTCCGACATAATTTTCTGGCACTCAAGTGGAATGAAATCTCCCGGCTGGCGAAAAACGAATAATTGGAAGTCGGTCATCGAGGATAGGCCTTTGTCGTGTAATCGACGATG